>NC_089758.1:13006733-13009233 GCF_040412425.1 Macrobrachium rosenbergii
AGTATGTCGCTCAATCCCGTCCTTCCAGAGGTGACGGATGACAGGAGGAGAGGCGGTGTGGAATTACAGGAGCGGCAGGTTGTCGATGTCAATGTCTGCTTCGACAATGATTTCTTCGTCGTCACTTTCTTCTTCATTTGAGGAGGAAGCAGTCAATGGAGGTGAGGAGGCTCTTCAGGTTGAAGGCACTGGTTTGAAGAATTGGTCTAAGGAAATTTGCATATTTTTTTTCTTTTCATCGTATATAATAAGATTACATTGAATAGCACCGTTGATGGCTGTTGTTACTTTTGAGAATCTCTCAACAATAAGTCCTGATTCTCAAAAATATTTAAAGCTTCCTCCGTTGGAGAAAACCCCTCGGCAACCAATTTCGTTTCAAGCTTCTTTAAAGGAAGAAGTTTTTCTTCTTCATGTTCTTCTGTTCTTTGCATTTCTTCCAGTTCCATTGTCTTCACTTGTTAATTCCTCTGAATGAGACTCAAACAGCTCTTCAAAGTACTCATCCCCTAAGTCAAGCTGTAGCTTTCCATTTATGTCAACGAGATTGGTAGCGATTCCCTTTGCCTCCTCTTCCTGATTAAACCCTTTCAAGTTGTTGGCAAACTGTGGGCATACAGGTTTCCATGCTCCATTCATGTTGATGTCACTTACTTCACGCCATGCCGCTATCAATATTCTTGATGCAATTATACAGTAAGTGTTGTCTCTCTTCCAAAAGTCACGTAAGGTCACAACAGGGTCATTCAATGCCTTCAATGCTTGCCTATACGTACGTTGAGTGTAATATTTCTTGAAATTGGCTATTATGCCTTGATCCATCGGCTGAATGAGTTACGTTGTGTTAGAGGGTAAATAAACAATTTTCACATCAAGATGGAAATCATCTAAGTGCGGTGGGTGACCAGGGGCATTACCCAGAATTAAGAATCTTGAAAGGAATCCCATTCTCGCGACAGTACAGCTTGACTTCGTGAACAAAGTGATGGAAAAACCAGTCTTCGAATGCAGCAAGATTCAACCAGGCTTTGTTACTGGACATCCAGATGACAAGATAGAGCGTTTTCTGATTTATTGAGTGCCACTGGATTTGCAGCATGGTACACTAAGAGCGATTTTAGCTTTAAGTCTCCTGATGCGTTGCCACCCAAACGAACATTATTTCGTGATTTGTCCGCGAGTGTCACATGATTTGCTTGGCATCAAAGATTCATACCAAGTATGTTACCCTGATGCACTGTGATTTCTTGTGATACAACACAGAAGTTTCCAGGTTACTTTTCTCAATCTTCAGCTGAATTCTGCACAGTTTCATTGTGATTTTTGAAATTTAAATATACAATTATATTCAAGTATTTGAAGTGTTGTGGATGTTCTGAAAACATGTCTCCTAAGTGTACTGAATATTAGTGACGTTTCCTGCCCTAAGAAGGTCAGCAAGAGCTTGGCTCTTAAGAGAAAATGGATACTGAGTAGTAAAACTACAAAGAAAAGGTGTCAATAGCTCTGATAAATTCCTCAGATTTACCAGATCAACAGTATCTACGATTCCTCAGAAGAAAAATGCTTTTCTTGTAATGGAACACAGCATGTCTTCCAGTTACAAGTTAGAGCCATACTACATATACTTCATGGCATCAATAGGAACTGAACTCCGAGACAGGGAACTGTTTATTTCTGTGCAAGATATGTTTCCACAGTCTGTAGATCAAAACAGCTTCAGAGAGAGAGAGAGAGAGAGAGAGAGAGAGAGAGAGAGAGAGAGAGAGAGAGAATATGTTTCCTGCCACCAATTCATCCCTCTCAAGCTGTTTAGGTCAACAGGCTCTGGAAAAATATCTTGCACAGACATAAACAGTTTCCTCTTGCGAAGTTTAGTTCCTATTGATAACACGAAGTCTATGTAGTGTGGCTATAACTTGTAACTGGAAGTTTAACTAGAAAACATAACAATTATTGCTGTCAATAATCATCAAAGATTATTTCGGTATTCTCTGGCCATATTTTACCTCAATTATATTCTTGCTCTGTCCATCTGTTGTATATCTCTTCAGATTACAGTTGATCCTTATATAGGATTGGGTTGCGTTCCACCATCACCAGTCAAAAGGGAAATGCTGTACTGTGTACTAAACAGCATTACTTGTGTCAATGGGTTTACATCTGAAGTGGTTGTAACCCTCCCATTCCACCAGCCTATATCAACACATGTTTAGCTACAAATATGACTGAATAACTTGTACTTCTCATAAGTGAAATAAAACATAGGCCTCAACAAAGACTTGGAAGTTTAAAAAGTAAAAAGCTTCAGAATTTCCCATAATCTGTGGCCAATGCAGAACAAGGCATCAACGGTTCCCTCTTCTCACGTGCCTTCTTAAGTGGAATCGCTCTGGATTGGGCCAGTGGATGTGTTTTAGTTCATCTTTATTGTAATTTTCACAGTTTCTGTCATTATTTTTATTCCCACAGACATTATAATACCAAATCTTAGCGGGCT
>NC_089758.1:13011733-13026733 GCF_040412425.1 Macrobrachium rosenbergii
CAGAATTAGGAATCTTGAAAGGAATCCCATTCTCGCGACAGTAAAGTTTGACTTCGGCAGCAAAGTGATGGAAAAACCAGTCTTCGAATGCAGCAAGATTCAACCAGGCTTTGTTACTGGACATCCAGATTACAGGTAGAGAGAGTTTTCTGATTTATTGAGTGACCCTGGATTTGCTGCACGGTACACTAAGAGCAATTTTAGCTTCAAGTCTCCTGATGCGTTGCCACCCAAACGAACATTATTTCGTGATTTGTCCGCGAGTGTCACAAGATTTGCTTGGCATCAAGGGTTCATAGCAAGTATGTTACCCTGATGCACTGTGATTTCTTGTGATACAACACAGATGTTTCAGGTTACTTTTCTCAATCTTCAGCTGAATTCTGCACAGTTTCATTGTGATTTTTGAAATTTAAATATACAATTATATTCAAGTATTTGAAGTGTTGTGGATGTTCTGAAAACATGTCTCCTAAGTGTACAGAGTATTAGTGACGTTTCCTGCCCTAAGAAGGTCAGCAAGAGCTTGGCTCTTAAGAGAAAATGGATACTGAGTAGTAAAACTACAAAGGAAAAGGTGTCAATAGCTCTGATAAATTCCTCAGATTTACCAGATCAACAGTATCTACGATTCCTCAGAAGAAAAATGCTGTTCTTGTAATGGGCCACAGCATGTCTTCCAGTTACAAGTTAGAGCCATACTACATATACTTCATGGCATCAATAGGAACTGAACTCCGTGCAAGATATGTTTCCACAGTCTGTAGATCAAAACAGCTTCAGAGAGAGAGAGAGAGAGAGAGAGAGAGAGAGAGAGAGAAGAGAGAGAGAGAATATGTTTCCTGCCACCAATTCATCCCTCTCAAGCTGTTTAAGTCAACAGGCTCTGGAAAGATATCTTGCACAGACATAAACAGTTTCCTCTTGCGGAGTTTAATAACTCGTAACTGGAAGTTTAACTAGAAAACATAACAATTATTGCTGTCAATAATCATCAAAGATTATTTCGGTATTCTCTGGCCATATTTTACCTCAATTATATTCTTGGCAAAATACCCAATGTCGATCTGTTATATATCTCTTCAGATTACAGTTGATCCTTATATAGGATTGGGTTGCGTTCCACCATCACCAGTCAAAAGGGAAATGCTGTACTGTGTACTAAACAGCATTACTTGTGTCAATGGGTTTACATCTAAAGTGGTTGTAAAAAAAGTAAGTATAGCTTAGTTTTACCAGACCACTGAGCTGATTAACAGCTCTCCTAGGGCTGGCCTGAAGGATTACACTTATTTTACGTGGCTAAGAACCACCAACGGGACTCCATTCCAGCCTATATCAACACATGTTTAGCTACAAATATGATTGAATAACTTGTACTTCTCATAAGTGAAATAAAACATAGGCCTCAACAAAGACTTGGAAGTTTAAAAAGTAAAAAGCTTCAGAATTTCCCATAATCTGTGGCCAATGCAGAACAAGGCATCAACAGTTCCCTCTTCTCACCTGCCTCCTTAAGTGCTGTGAGGTTATTCTCATCATACCTGAGAGCTTAAAAGATGAGGGTGAGGACTGGTGGGGTTTGGGGTGACCCTGACCGAATGGAAATGGCAGAGACACAGATTCTCTGGACGGCGTCTGATGTACAAAGGATGGATAAGATGAGGCTCCGCGTGTTGATGTTACAGGTTGACAGCCGAGAAGAGAAAGTGCAAGAACGACCATGGCCAGTTGCAGTTGGTCTGGTGAACGATGGATTTATCATCTGCTAAGCATATTTTTCTCCTCCAACATTATGCAAAGCTGCTTTGAATGAAAACTGCATAATATGCCAGTACATACAGTAATTTTCATCCTTAAGATGGTATCTGCTTAATCATTCATTACTGTCATCTCATTTCAGCAAAAATGAACTCATCCTCATTAGGCGTCACATATTCTGCTATATCTAAAATTATTACAAAATTGCTCACTTACTTTGAAAATGTGAGAGAGTAACCAAGCATAGGCGAATTGTCGAATGAATGCTCACTGCAAGTTAGGGAGAAATAAGGTTTAGGCCTAATAAGAGTAAAGAAGCGAAAGAGTATAGGATACTGTAAGAAAAAAATAATAAAAAGGCTTAAGCTTATAATAATAATAATAATAATAATAATAATAATAATAATAATAATAATAATAATAATAATAATAATATAAAATAATAATAATATCCTTTCTTGAAAACTATTTTGTTCACTGACCTTTTCTTACTACTCGCGATTCTCTTCAAGAGGAACAGCATCCAAGTCTCGGAAATGATTGTCAACAGACTAAGATCTATAGCACGCAATGTTGTTCGAAGCAGCGTTTGCACTTCATGATGTGATATCGTTACATGTTATCTTTTTACCACCTTTTATTTTTTAAACCTCATTACAACAATTCCGAGACGATAAGGTATCGAACATCTATGCACTTTGGTCCCTTTGAGAGAGAGAGAGAGAGAGAGAGAGAGAGAGAGAGAGAGAGAGAGAGAGAGAGAGAGAGAGAGAGAGAGATTTTGTTACATACGATGAAAGGCTAGTACCATGTTTTTTCTACTTTAATCCAGTTACGCAAATTCATTTGCTAAATTCTGTCACCAATCGAAGGAATGGTAAACTGGATGTTTGCACAGTCAGTTCCCATGTTTTTCTACTTAATCCAGGGCTAAATTCTGTCACCGATCCTTCTAATGCTATCAAACCACGCCCAGTACCTTTTTACAAAATGATTCAATATGCTAACAATTAATAGCCTTTGCACTCACTCGGTCTGCCTAAGACAGCAATTCGTCTGTTTCACGGATGAAGAGGCGACCTCAAGAGGAGACCTCTTTCTTGTTCATCGGAGGGAAGTTTATCAAATACAAATGTTTGGTGGAAGAGGAGCATGCGTCAAGCTGCTGAAGTTGTGGGTGGTGGTGATGAAGTTGTTAGGTGGTATGTCCCTTTCCAGAATTCTGAATTGCTCTGGAACTCTCTGGAAAGAACCTGCTTCCCAGGTGTCCTGGTCTAAGCATGTCAGCAACAAGCAGACTGAAAGCCAGACAAATCCTTCGCTCAGAATTTGTTATTTCTTCAAAAAGAATGGTTTCACCATATGGTCAGTTATTATACTGCTCTTCTATTTCATCTTCTGTGTTATAAGTATTATATGTGTTAGCGTGATGGCTGCAGAAGGGTATTTCTCTTTTACTCAGATACAATATGGAATTCGAAACAAGTATGACAATAATTCCTTTATTGTCATTTATGGCGTCATTAGCTTACATGGTCTCCAACAGCAAGAGACTTACAAATCTCATGCTTCAATTACATGTCACAGTGCGAAATTTGGTCACCGAAACAAGATGGGCAGAACACAAACTCTTTTTCTTGGGTGTCCTTACCCTTGCATGCACAGAGTTGACAATAATAACATTGTGGACTGAATCAAGTGACGCTCTTGATCATTACACGAGCCTTAACATTCTGTTTGCCACCAATGCATTGTCTCTGGTTCTTATGTCCACTTACTGCTTTGGATATTATATCATAGGGTCCAGTCTTTCTGCTGCTATCAAGAGCCTTAACGAAGCGACAGAAAAAGAGTATATTCACACAGAAACCTCACTTTCAACACACTGCACTTGGGTTCGAAATGAGAGACCAACACTTACGACAGCCAAAAACCTGAGCATCAGGAAAAGGCTGAAAATGACAGCAGAAATTTACCTGAAAATGACAGAACTGAAAATGTGTCAGGAAATGACCCTTGAGTACTTTTCCATTCCTATCCTTTTGACTTTCACGGTGATGGTGTTGAATACCTTGTTAAATATCTACACGGTGGCATCGATGGGTCTGCACTCCAGTTATGAAGATATAATTGTC
The DNA here is from genome assembly GCF_040412425.1 of Macrobrachium rosenbergii. Lineage (NCBI taxonomy): Eukaryota > Metazoa > Arthropoda > Malacostraca > Decapoda > Palaemonidae > Macrobrachium > Macrobrachium rosenbergii. The sequence goes on from NC_089758.1 coordinate 13,015,630, forward strand.
TACTTCTCGTACAACTTACATGCAATCGTCGTTCTGTGCTGTACTCCTGATTACATTACAACTCAGGTAAGAAGCTTATACATTTCAGATCTTGGAATATCAGCTTTTAACAATGAATCGTGGTTCATGTTGTATTTTAATTACAGAGTAAAACTTATTATGAAATACTGTAAACTTTAAAATATACATTTAAGAGTAATAAAATGAGTGAAAATTTTCATAACAGCGTTTTAGGAAGTATTACTTCACTAGTCTTTTTATTAAAACCACTGACCTATTCAAGTCATGGGTAGCCTAGACCTAGATATATTCGGACATTCAGATTCTGGAGGACGCATCTAATCGAGATTTCGTTAATTTAATGTTCTCTGGAGAATGCTACACAAAACCAGAATAAAGTTTGCAATTCCCTGCAACATGGTGGCTTGGCCATTGCAGCAAAACAGAATCTTCAGCTTAAGGTCAACACTGCATGGTGTTATAGACAGAGGTGCCTCAAGTACTTGCAAGTCCATCCGAGTAGACACCATGAAAAAACATGTCGCAAAAGTATGTTCATCACCTATTTATTCTTGAAATGACCGGTAGAGGCAAGATTCGCTAATCCCAGCTAGTAGCCTGCGACAAAATGGGGTATCTTACTTGTGACGGAGTTATCATAGAGGCTGGTGCTTACACTGTTCTAATCCACTTTCCTTCCACTGCAATTGCTACAGTTTGTCTACTACTTGAGGTACATACCTTTAGTTACCCTTCGGTACGTATTATTCCCAAGGTAGAGTGCACCGGATATTAAATGACTCTTGTAGGTTAATGTTTGTGATACATACATTATATATACATAAACACACACACACACACATATATATATGCATATAATATATATATATATATATATATATATATATATATATATATATATATATATATATATATATATATATATATATGTATATATATATATATATATATATATATATAATATATAGTACACACATACTGTATATATATATATATATATATGTATATATATATATATATATATATATATACTGTATATATATATATATACTGTATATATATATATATATATATATATATATATATATATATATATATATATATATATATATATATATATATATATATATATATATATATATATAAGCACTCCTCCACTTGTGAACTAGGTATGTTCAGAATGGCTGTTCGTATCTTGATTTGTTCATAAGTACAACATGATATATGTAAACTCAATACATATAGTACTGAATGTTTTTCATCCTAAAGGCAATACACTGTACATACAATACTTTAATTTATACAGAACTTCAACACAAATGATACACAAAGCCTGAATAAATTGTGATGATAATAGTATAATTTATAGAGTATTTTATTAATACGAATGATATACAAAACCTAAATAAATTCTGATGATAATAGCACTATCTACAGTGTACTTTATTAAAACCTAAATAAATTGTGATGATAAAACAGTACAGTAAAGTTATTATTATCACCTTAGGACTGGTAGCGTAGGATACAGGTGACGGATGACAAGAGGAAAGGCGGTGTGGAATTACAGGAGCGACAGGTCGTCGATGTCAATGTCTCCTTCGGCAAGGATTTCTTCGGCACTAATTTCTTCTTCATTTGAGGAGGGAACAGTCAATGGAGGTGAGGAGGCTCTTCAGGTTGAAGGCACTGGCTCGAAGAATTGGTCTAAGGAAATTTGCATTGTTTTTTTCTTTTCAAAATACGATAACTCTTATAAGCGTTGTTGGTTGTTAATTTTGAGAATCTCTCAACATTTGGGTCCTGATTCTCAAAAATATTTAAAGCTTCTTCCATAAGAGAAACCCCTCGGCCATCAATTTCGTTTCAAACTTCTTTAAAGGAAGAAGTTTTCTTCTTCATGTTCTTCTGTTCTTTGCATTTCTTCCGGTTCCCTTAAATCTTCATTCGTTAACTCCTCTGAATGAGACTCGAACAACTCTTCAAAGTCCTCTTCCCGTAAGTCAAGCTGTAGCTTTCCATTCATGTCAACGAGACTGTTAATGATTCCCTCTGCCTCCTCTTCCTGATTAAACCCTTTGAGGTCATTAGCAAACTGTGGGCATACAGCCTTCCATGCTCCATTCATGTTGATGTCACTTACTTCACGCCATGCCGCATCAATATTCTTGATGCAACTATACAGTAAGTGTTGTTTCCCTTCCAAAAGTCACGTAAGGTCACAACAGGGTCATTCACTTCCTTCAATGCTTGTCTATACGTACGGTGAGTGTAATATTTCTTGAAGTTGGCTATTACGCCTTGATCCGTCGGATGAATGAGTCACGTTGTGTTAGAGGGGGTAAATAAACAATTTTCACACCCAGATGGAAATCATCTAAGTGCAGTGGGTGCCCAGAGGCATTATCAAGAATTAAGAATCTTGAAAGGAATCCTACTCTCGCGACAGTACAGCTTGGCTTCGGGAACAAAGTGATGGAAAAACCAGTCTTCGAATGCTTTGTTATTGGACATCCAGATTACAGATAGTGAGCGTTTTCTGATTTTTTGAGTGCCACTGGATTTGCAAGCACGGTGCACTAAGAGCGATTTTAGCTTCAGGTCTCCTGATGCGTTGCCACCCAAACAAACATTACTTCGTGATTTGTCCGCGAGCGTCACACGATTTGCCTAGCATGATGATGGTCAGCATCAAGGGTTCATAGCAAGTATGTTACCCGGATGCACTGTGATTTCTTGTGATACAACACAGAAGTTTTCAGGCTACTTTTGTCAATCTTCAGCTGAATTCTGAGCAGCTTCAGTGTGATTATTGAAATTTAACTATACAATTATATTCAAGCATTTGAAGTGTTGTGGATGTTTTTAAAACATGTCTCATAAGTGTACTGAGTAGTAGTGACGCTTCCAGACCTAAGAAGGTCAGCAAGACCTTGGACACTGAGTAGTAAAACTACAAAGGAAAAGGTGTCAATAGCTCTGATAAATTCCTGATTTACCAGATCAAATATATGATCACTCAGTAGAAAAATGCTGTTCTTGTGGTGGGTCACAGCATGTCTTTCAGTTACAAGTTAGAGCCATACTAATATACTTCATGGTACCAATAGGAACTGAACTCCGCGACAGGGAACTGTTTATTTCTGTGCAAGATATATTTCCAGAGTCTGTTTATCAAAACAGCTTCAAAGAGAGAGAGAGAGAGAGAGAGAGAGAGAGAGAGAGAGAGAGAGAGAGAGAGAGAGAGAGAGAGAGAGAGAGAGAGAGAATATGTTTCCTACCACCAATTCATCCCTCTCAAGCTGTTTAGGTCAACAAGCTCTGGAAAAATATCTTGCACAGAAATAAACAGTTTCCTCTTGCGAACTTTAGTTACTATTGATAACATCACGTCTATGTAGTGTGGCTCTAACTTGTAACTGGAAGTTTAACTAGAAAACATAACAGTTATTGCTGTCAATAATCATCAAAGATTATTTCAGTATTCTCTGGCCACATTTTACCTCAATTATATTCTTGCCAAAATACCCAATATATATCTCTTAAGATTATACAGTTGACCCTTATATAGGATTGGGTTGCGTTCCATCATCACCAGTTAAAAGGGAAATGCTGTACTGTATGTCAATGGGTTTACATCTGAAGTGGTTGTAACCCACCCATTCCAACAGCCTATATCAACACATGTTTAGCTACAAATATGATTGAATAACTTGTACTTCTCATGAGTGGAATAAAACATAGGCCTCAACAAAGACTTGGAAATTTAAAAAGTAAAAAGCTTCAGAATTTAACATAATCTGTGGCCAATGAAGAACAAGGCATCAACAGTTCCCTCTTTTCACTTGCCTCCTTAAATGCTGCGAGGCTACTGTCATCATGGCTGAGAACTTAAAAAATAAGGGTGGGAACTGGTGGGGACTGGGGTGACCCTGACCGAATGGAAATGGCAGAGACACAGCTTATCTGGACAGCGTCTGATGCACAAAGGATGGATAAGATGACGCTCCGAGTGTTGATGTCACAGGCTGAGAGCCGAGAAGAGGAAGTGGAAGAAGGACGATGGCCAGTTGCAGTTGGTCTGGTGAACGATGGATTTATCATCTGCTAAGCATATTTTTATCCTCCAACATTGTGCACAGCTGCTCCGAATGAAAACTGCTTACTATGCCAGTACATACAGTAATTTTCATCCTTAAGATGGTCTCTGCTTAATCATTCATTATTGTCATCTCATTTCAGCAAAAATGAGCTCATCCTCATTAGGCCTCACAGATTCTGTTATATCCATAATTATTACAAAACTGTTCATTTACTTTGAAAATGTAAGAGAGTAACCAAGCATAGACGTCCCTAAGTCAGTGAATTGTCGAATGAACGCTCACTGCAAGTTAGGGAGAAATAAGGTTTAGGCCTAATAAGAGTAAAGAAGCATAAGAGTATAGGATAAAGTAAGAAAAAAAATAATAAAAAGGCTTAAGCTTATAATAATAATAATAATAATAAAAATAATAATAATAATAATAATATCCTTTCTTGAAAACTACTCGCGATTCTCTTCAAAAGGAACATCACCTAAGTTTCGGAAATGATAGTCAACAGACTTAGGTCTATAGCACGCAATGTTTTTCGAAGCAGTGTTTGCACTTCATGATGTGATATCGTTACATGTCATCTTTCTACTACCTTTTATTTTCTAAACCTCATTGCAACAATTCTGAGACCATAAGGTATCGAACGTCTATGCAATTTGGTCCCTTTGAAGAGAGAGAGAGAGAGAGAGAGAGAGAGAGAGAGAGAGAGAGAGAGAGAGAGAGAGAGAGAGAGAGATTTTGCTACATATGATGAAAGGCTAGTACCATGTTTTTTCTACTTTAATCTACTTACGCAAATGCATTTGCTAAATTTTGTTACCGATCGAAGGAATAGTAAACTGGATGATTGCACAGTCAGTTCTCAAAAAGGGCGTGCCTTCTAATGCTATCAAACCACGCCCATTACAAAATATTTCAATACGCTAACAACTGATAGCCTCAGCGTTCACTTGGTCTGCCTAAGGCAGCAGTTCGTCTCTTTCACGGAAGAAGTGAAGTCCTCACTTCTTGTTCATCGGGAAGGAAGTTTATCAAATTCAAATGTTTGGTGAAAGAGGAGCATGCGTCAAGCTGCTGAAGCTGTGGGTGGTGGTGATGAAGGTGTTAGGTGGTATGTCCCTTTCCAGAATTCTGAATTGCTCTGGAACTTTCTGGAAAGAAAAACCTGCTTCTCAGGTGTTCTGGTCTCAGCATATTATTAACAAGCAGATTGAAAGCCAGACAAATCCGTCGCTCAGAATTTGTTATTTCTTCAAAAAGAATTGGTTCACTATATGGTCAGTTATTATACTGCTCTTTTATTTCATCTTCTGTGTTATAAATATTATAGGTGTTAGCGTGGTGGCTGCAGAAGGGTATTTCTCTTTTACTGAGATACAAGATGGAATTCGAACGAGTACGACAATAATTCCTTTATTCTCATTGATGGTATCATTAGCTTATATGGTCTCCAACAGCAAGAGACTAACAAATCTCATGCTTCAATTACATGTCACAGTGCGAAATTTGGTCACCGAAACAAGATGGGCAGAACACAAACTCTTTTTCTTGGGTGTCCTTACCCTTGTGTGCACAGAGTTGACAATAATAACACTGTGGACTGAATCAAGTGAGGCTCTTAGTCCTTACCTGAGTTATACCATTTTGTTTGCCACCGACGCAATGTCTCTGGTTCTTATGTCCATTTACTGCTTTGGATATTATATCATTGGGTCCAGTCTTTCTGCTGCTATCAAGAGCCTCAACGAAGCGACAGAAAAAGTGTGTCTTCACACAGAAACCCCACTTTCAACACACTGCACTTGGGTTCGAAATGTGAGACCAACACTTACGATAGCCAAAAATCGGAGCATCAGGAAGAGGCTGAAAATGATATCAGAAATTTACCAGAAAATGACAGAACTGAAAATGTGTCAGGAAATGACCACTGAGTACTTTTCCTTTCCTATCCTCTTGACTTTCACGGTGACAGTGTTGTATACCTTGATAAATATCTATACGGTGGCATCGATGGGCCTGCACTCCAATTATGAAGATATAGTTGTCTACTTTTCATATAACTTACATGCACTCGTCGTTCTGTGCTGTACTCCTGATTACATCACAACTCAGGTAAGAAGCTTAAACATTTCAGATCCTGGAATATGAGTTTTTAACATTGAATCCTGGTTCATGTTCTATTTTAATTACAGGGTAAAACTTAAAATGAAATAGTGTAAACTTTAAAACATACATTTATAAATAATGAGTGAAAATGTTGAAAATGTTTTAGACAAGTATTTTGATTAAAACAACAGTTTAGTTGGGTGAAGCTGTGGATTACTGATGAAGAGTTGGAGGAATTTATTTCTCACTAGTATTTTGATTAAAACCACTGAGCTATTCAAGTCATGGGTAGCCTAGACCTAGATATATTCGGACATTCAGATTCTGGAGGATGCATTGTTGTCTGGAGAATGCTACACAAAACCAGAAAAAGTCTGCAATTTCTCTGCAACATGGTGGCTTGGCCATTGCAGAAAAACAGGATCTTCAGTTTAAGGTCAATACTCCATGGAGTTATAGACAGAGGTACCTCAAATGTTTATAAGTCCATCTGAGTGTACAACGTAACAAATATATCACAAAAGTATGGTCATTACTCATTTCTTCTTGAAATGAACAGCAGAGGTGATATTCGAAATCTTAGCTAGTAGCCTACGACAATCTGGAGTATCTTACATGCGACGAAGTTATCATAGAGGCTGGTGCTGACACTTTTCAATTCCAGTTTCCTTCCACTACTTCATAGTTTGGCTACTACTTAAGGTAAATAGATACAGTTAGTCTGTTATTTAAACGTACCCCTGATTTAAATGTTTTATCAACTGCCTGTTATATCAGAACTTCCCTAAAGAGCATACAAGTTGAAGCATTCAAGCTTCTTTTAACATCAAAGATTAGTTTGGATATTTTTGACTGTAATGATTCTGATTGTTCTCTTCATTTTGTATTACACACCTACCATTTGACAGCATATTCTAAGTCCTATCTAACTAGTGCATTGCTACAAGTTTCTCCTGTTTAATGTACAGTATCCTTATATTTTTTAGACGTGTTTTAACCTCTAAATATAACAAATTAAAATAACAATTTCCACTTTTCCTAACATACGAACCTACACCATGTATAGGAGATTCCCTTGTGCTGAGCATGAATCGGCTGACTGTAGACCAGTTCTACTGAAATCCACTAGCTGTTAACTCACCCTATCCTGGACAGACCTACCAACGCTTAGCCCAATTGCTAAACAGCCCGCGTATAAGACTGTCATACCTCACCATAAGTATATATTTGCTAAACAGCCCGGGTATAAGACTGTCATACCTCACCATAAGTATATCTTAGTTTAACCAGACCACTGAGCTAATTAACAGCTCTCCTAGGGCTGGCCCGAAGGATTAGATTTATTTTACGTGGCTAAGAACCAACTGGTTACCTAGCAACGGGACCTACAGCTTATTGTGGAATCCGAACCACATTATAGCGAGAAATGAATTCCTATCACCAGAAATAAATTCCTCTTATTCTTCACTGACAGGTAAGAGAGATCAGGCTAAGAGGAGAGGTACGAGGAGGGTCACTTTAACTATATGAAGGTGTAGGTTCGTATGTTAGGAAAAATACAAATTGTTATTTTAATCTGTTATTTATTCTGATACGAAGACTCCCTACACCTTCATATATGTGAGACTCGCATGTAGGAGGGAGGTCAATCTCTCAACAAAAATAAGCGTGGGTGACCCAAAAAGAATTAAACCTGAAAAAATATTACTAATCTGTGATTAGTACTCACTTTTTTCCTGAAATTCCATGGAGCCATTCCTCAGAGTGGCGGATCTAAAAACCTGTTCTACATCTGTGACGAAGCAAAATCTCTAGCCCTTAAACCACCTGTTGTACTGTCACAACTGAACCCAAGGTGAAATTGTCCAAGGACCTGTGAGCTAAGTCTTTGAGGAAGAGGTAGAAGAAGGCATAGGTTGCTTGCTTCTTCCAAACGCCTGCATGCAGTATTTGTCAGACTGTGTGGTTTCTTGAAGGCTATAGAAGGACCTATACCTCTAATGTCGTGTGCCTTGACTCTGGTAGGAACAGGTCTTGAACTACCTCGTGAAGGGTAAGCTCTATTTATCACCTCTCACAGCCAGAAGATCTCGTTCTTGGATATCTCCTTGTTGGTTCGACCTGTACTTTGTCAGTGAAGCAAGGACTTTGGTGACATTCCACTCCAAAGGTTTCAAAACTCTGGACTAGCAACTTTTGTCGAAATGTTTCACATAGTCCAAAAAGTCTATGCCCCTTTCTTTAAACACTTCAGACAGGTAGGGTCTATAGCCCTTAATCGCCGAAACAGCTGTTTTGAAAGGTCGTACCATCCTCTCATTACACCAACCCAAGAAAATTTTCCACTTTCCCTGGTACAGGTTAAGTAAGGACTGTCTAACTGAACTGTCAATGACTGTCACATCTTTTCTTGGAAAAACCTTCTTCAGAACAGTTGCTGGATAGCCTCCATGCCGTGAAGTTGGAGGGAGGCTACTGCTCGATGTACTCGATGTGTTCTCCGATCGCCGACGAGCAGAATGGCTCTTCTCTGCATGCTGTTTAATCTGCACGGCATCATCGCACTGTGCCATGCTTCTGGAGCAGGTGGTGTGATCAAAGGGTTAGAACCTCTTTTCCTTCATATAATGGACTTACTGTGCATTCTATCCAGGTGCTTTCTCCTGGTTTAAGTCTTAATTCTCTGTCTGATTTCAGGTAAGTTTCCTGGCTGGATTCTAGGTTATTACTAATTAGTTGTGCATTCGTGTTACATACTTGATATCCCTTTTCTGTGTTCTTTTTTTTAAGATACTTTTCAGCAAGGAGGTTTTCTGAGTTTTGTTTCTTCTAATCATTTTACATAGTGGTATTCTACAATTCCTATGCTTCCTTCTAATCACTAATTGTTCTCTGGGTGCGTCAATTGTGATTCCTTGTCCAGCCATAGTTGGATAACCAATCAATAGGTGTGCAAATGCAAAATAGATTCCCATTGCAACTAGAACCCTTTCCTTAAGTGGGATTCTTCTTAACTTATAAGGTAAATCAATTTGTCCTACTAGTTCAATTCTGTTTCCTTGAACATCTGTGATTTTACAGTCTACTGCTGGGTTAAGCTTAAATGAAAGAAATATGCCTGATACACCTTTTCAGGCACTATATTCTTAGGACTTCTGTAATGAACTCTTACTGTTATTTTTGCTGGATCAAAAATCTGGCAAAGTCGAATTTGTTGTAACTGACTAGTTTTTCTTTCTTTTCTTCTTTTCATTACCTTGATTGGCGACAGTGTGATACAGGAAGCCCTAAACTATAGCTTTCTCCCAAAATTTTGGGTTATTTCCATATTCTCTCCGCCTTTTGTACCTTTTGTGCATTCTCCAACTTTGAACTATCTTTGCAAGACTGATAACAGTATATGTTTCGCCTACTGTGGAATATATTCTCCTCAGGTATTGCTTTATTTCTTCCCGATTCTTAACTCTTCCATAGGCACTAGAATGAATGTAGCATCCTATATCTCCTGACGACAAATCTCGATAGGCTTTGGCTTCATTTAATTTGTCCGTGTCTATTCCAGCCATGTTATTCAAATGGGTTTCTACTTCCTCAATCCATGTTTCTAGATTATAAGCATCGTGTTCTCTTTTTCTTCCCCAAAATTTGGTAATATGGTCACTCGCATGTAACTTATGAGCAACCGTGGTGTTTGCTTGTGTTTGATGCAGCTGAAGGAGTAGGAGTAGCCATTTTCAATTGTTTTGTTTGGCTTCTCGTACGAACAGGAGCTCTTACTCTTTTATTACGTGCCGATTTTCTGTGCATTTACTCATTAATAGCAAGTAAACTCTTAAACATTAACTATAACTGAATTGTGATTAAGTTATGGCAGTAATAAAAAAAAATCTCAACAAAAAAAAAAATTAAAGAAACCAGGTCTTAAAAATCACCAAAAAAATCATAAACACTTCCACCTGAATTAAAGTAAATTGAAAAATCACTTAAAAATTACAATAAAAATTCTAAACATCTCCCTTAATTGCAAACAAACAAAATAAAATAAAATATAATACAGGTTAGTAACACAAATATTGGAAAAGTCTTAGTACTTGATTAGTACAAATTAGTAAAACAAGAAAATCTGTTGCCAAAGAATTTAAATATCTAATGAATCTCAAAGTACAAGTCTTTTGTGTTTGGAAAATGTCAAACAGAAGTATTCACATCATGTCAGCTTTAGTAAAATAATTAAATCTTATGTGTGTGTATTTATTTGAGGATATTCGAGGACTTATCTTTGCCGTCTTCGAATCTGGGCGTCTTCTGTGGGCATACGATTTTTTTTGGCTGCCTTACTGGGATGGAGACGTCAGGAAAACGTGGAACTTCTTGCGTTTGTGTTGCTGGGGCCTCTCTCTTTCTCTCTCGCGCGCTGCTGCGTAAAAATTCTCTCTCTCTCTCTCTCGCTGAGTGAAACTGCGTATCTTCTTGAATTCGGTCGTCAAATTCGTCTTCTGTTTCGATGTTTGATGCACTAATGTTCTTTCTTCTTCACGAAAATCGATGATTGTGGAGCTTTTCTGCGGTTAATTTTTTTTTTTTTTTTTTTTTTTTAACTGTCTTAATTTTCGGAGTGGAGATTTGCATGTGGAATGACTGAATCTTTGGTGGAACAGTTATAATTGGTTACACAATGTAACTTTCTGTATAAGGGAAACACTCACTTATTTTGATATTGTCGATATTGTCTTATTACAATCTTCGCTAGACCAGCAAAGGTTGATCTTTGCTGGCAAACAGCTTGAAGATGGTCGCACACTGTCTGATTACAACATTCACATGGAAAATATTCTCCGCTTGGTCTTGAAGTTAACAATTAGTCTGTAGATTTAGGGGTGGCACAC
>NC_089758.1:13031733-13139233 GCF_040412425.1 Macrobrachium rosenbergii
CGTGAAATGTTTAAAATGCTGCTGCACTATGATTTGGTGTAACAGAAAAGTTACGATAATCAAAGTATTATTTCTTCTGAGTGAGCTGAATAAAAATAGCTATGAAAACCATAAAATTTGGACTAAAGGCCGGATATAAGGAATGGTCTGCGCATAGCTTGACGACCCTGCCTCTTACTGAAAAAAATCATTACTGTCAGGAGGCCACAATGTGGCTTAAGACATAAAACTAAAGAATTACACGATTTCAAAAGAAATACTGGATCTTTCCTAGATAGTGACCCCCAACAAAGTCGGAGGTCGTTATCTAGGGCTAATATTTCTTTGGGAGTCATTATCTTTACGATATTTACAGTCTTTTGTTTATGTTTTTACGGTAATCCCCAACAGGCTTATACTAAACACGTTGCAAAGGTGGATACGTGCCGGGTTAAAACCCTTGAGGGTCACTATCAAGGAAAGATCCAGAAATATTTTTTCTCTTTAGAATTTTGGCAACAGTATTAGCCACCAGAATAGTAATTATATTGGTTAAATCACAGTGTGAGGGTGCATCCACACTTCAATAAAGCATCTCTTAAACACATGTCGGTAACAAGAAAATGGTCGTTTACTTGTTCTCGATAAGTTATCGACAGCAGAGGAAAACGAGTCCTATGCAAATGCTGGATAACCGTATGAAACACCTAGTTAAGATAGCCAGTAAGTTGTTGACTTGTAAGGACTGGGGAATGAGCGACATAATGGCTGGGTGTTAACTGGTTTATTGGTTGTTCCTTACTGAGATAAATGTACAGAATCTTGGAAGATGTTATTGACGTGTGCGAGCGGTAATGTAGCGTCTACACACAGACAGGTAAAACGGACATAAAAGGTTCAGACATCTGTGTTTGTCGGCAGACAAACAGATGGCGATATCAAGAGACATGATTAACATACGGTGATGAAACATACATCAGTGGAAGGGTCAGAAAATTCTACATATGGCCAATTGCATGAGATTCAAGACAGATTAATGGATACAATGCAATAGCATAATAAATGTGAAATGGAGAGACCTTTGGCATCTTCACAAACAGAAACATACACACAGTTTGATACAGAAGATTCGTTGGAACATTATGAGTACATGATTAGAATGCTTGCATGGCAATGCAAGTAGTGGTGATTGTACATACATTAAGACAACAATGCTTAAGGAGAAACAGACGGAAATATTGTATGGTTGAAATCGGGTTCCTGTAGAGAAAGAAGACGAGATGCTCCTGTTTTGTCCTGTCGACTCCGATGATGACGATCGACGAACACACGAACACACACGTGTTTGGAAGAGACAGCGTCGGGGCTCTTACAAGTACTCTCCCCCAAGACGTGTGTAACGTCTGATTGTTTGGAAGAGACGGCGTCGGGGCGACGGGCTCTTACAATGTTCCCCACAAGCGAGGCATCGATGCGGAAATTGTCTTGGCGACAATTGTAGTTGGCTCGAAGGGCTTGGGCTAGGGGCGGGTAGGGAGGCTGAAGGGCGGCACCGACCAGCAGGAGCTCGAGGAGGACGGGAGCTGGTTGAAGGGTGACGTCGGATGATCCTTCGGTGGCCGGCTCGAGGGCTGAAGGATGACGGCGGCTGATCCTTGGTAGCCAGCTCGAGAGGGGCGGCAGCAGGCTGAAGGATGACGTGGCTGGTCCTTCGTTGGTCAGCTCGTCCAGTACGAGTGCGGGGGCGGCTTCAGGTTTCCTGGAGGAGGTATCCAGGGCTCCGGTGGTGGTGTGGGTCATCTCGGAGGGTCGGACTAATACTGAGAACTCAGGAACGGCGGGAAACAGCGAGGCGGCGAAGGGTCAATCGGCGCGGGTCGTCATCTTGGGTCGGCCGGGTCCTTCGAGTCACTCCGTCACCAGTGTAAGGACTGGGGAATGAGCGACATAATGGCTGGGTGTTAACTGGTTTATTGGTTGTTCCTTACTGAGATAAATGTACAGAATCTTGAAGATGTTATTGACGTGTGCGAGCGGTAATGTAGGTCTACACACAGACAGGTAAAACGGACATAAAGGTTCAGACATCTGTGTTTGTCGGCAGACAAACAGATGGCGATATCAAGAGACATGATTAACATACGGTGATGAAACATACATCAGTGGAAGGGTCAGGAAATTCTACATATGGCCAATTGCATGAGATTCAAGACAGATTAATGGATACAATGCAATAGCATAATAAATGTGAAATGGAGAGACCTTTGGCATCTTCACAAACAGAAACATACACACAGTTTGATACAGAAGATTCGTTGGAACATTATGAGTACATGATTAGAATGCTTGCATGGCAATGCAAGTAGTGGTGATTGTACATACATTAAGACAACAATGCTTAAGGAGAAACAGACGGAAATATTGTATGGTTGAAATCGGGTTCCTGTAGAGAAAGAAGACGAGATGCTCCTGTTTTGTCCTGTCGACTCCGATGATGACGATCGACGAACACACGAACACACACGTGTTTGGAAGAGACAGCGTCGGGGCTCTTACAGACTTTTTGTTCACTTTTTATGAAGTGTGCGCGATAAGTTGACATGCGCTTACGATACTTTTTTACGCATGTGTAGATGCACCCTTAAATATATCACAGGTCTACAGGCCGAACCTTTTACTCTGAAGCTTATTCATCACGTCTGTTTTCTAGTCCAACAAATAGCGGCCTCTCACTTTACCAAAAAAATAAAATAAAATAAAATAGGATATTACGTTTTAACATTCATCAAATATAGGAAACATTATTTCAATTATTTTCTAAAACACTCCAGTAGAAAAACAAAGAAAAATTGTACCAACTCCAATCCTATAAAACCTTCTAAACTCAAGCATGGCCATACGAACTGTTAAAAAAAATAAAAACAAAACAATAAAAAAAACTTATTAGCATCGTTAGCCAGCTTCTGCTGTCTTGTATTCTGTTATTTTCCTGTCAAAAATGACAAATTTCATCTTATGGTACAAGTCGATCAAATAGATTGATGTGACATTGGCAACATACACATATTGTACCAAGTGAGTTGGACGCTTTGGGTAGATTAATCAGGCCTTGTACCGGTACAGAAGGTGAAGGATAGTCTCGACCCTCCCATTATAAAGAGAATAAGAAATGTTTCTATTATAGTTTCCTAATACCAAAACATATGTAACAAGATATGTTTTGGATGGCAAGTGTATGAGGTAATGATAAAGTAAGAGAGTAATTGTTTCCATTCAATGTGCTATTTTGTCCTGTTTATTCTATCAAGAAAAACTAACTTCCCCACCAGAATACCTCCTGCAACTATTTGTCAACAATATAATAGTTATTTATAATTGTAAATTCCTAATCCACCCCCTTCCACACAACGGGTTTCTGACAAAAGTAAAAATGCATTTATTATTCTATGATATCTATCTATCTATATCTATCTATCTATCTATATTATATATATATATATATATATATATATACACATGCAGTCCCCGATTTACGACGGGGGTTCTGTTCTTACGCTGCGCTGTAAGCCGAAAATCGTCACAAACTGAAAAATCGTCAAAAATCCTAAGAAAACCTTACTCTTAATGCTTTGGGTGTATTGAAAACGATGTAAACTGCATTCTTATTGAGTTTTTCATCAAAAAACCTCCAAATTTTTATTATTCTGCCATTTTGGAGCCACAATTCTTCCATCGGATCGGCGTACAACGCATCGTAACCCTGGAGCATGCGTTGTAAACTGGGAAATAATTTCTGATAAATATATTTGAAGAACGTCGTAAGCCAGACACGTCGTGACCCGGGAACTGCCTGTGTATATATATAATATATATATATATATATATATATATATATATATATATATATATATATATATATATATATATATATATATATATATATAATATATTATATATATATCAAACAGACCAGATGAATGATCCTCACAAACAGTGCAGGTAAATTTGGCACCTCAGAAGAGCCAGGTAACAAATAGATGCCCCAGCCAATTTTAAGTAGAACGTATTGGAAGGGGAGGATCATGAACACCTAGCCTACAACTATCCTACCATAGAGTGCTCTTATTTGTTTTTAGTTGTCTTGAAACATTGTCCACTTCTTGCAAGAAAAATGCAACCTTTTTTTACATAGGCAAACGATGAAAATATCATTTTAACTGTGTCTGTGAGTAGGGTAACCTGGTTTTTGGTATGTTGCAATGTGTACCATTAGTTTGAGCTATCTACTTGTAATAACTTTGTTTTATTTACAATGTCAGCAGTAGCCAGGGGGGTCAAATGGAAGTTGTGATAATTATCAGCATACATTGACTTTTGAATTTGCCTTGCGATCCCTAGCTGACTATGGGGTGGGTAAGTTGATTTTAGAGTATGCTGCAATGTGTACCATTAGCTTTTCTATTTGTAATAAAAAGATGACTCTGTTTTATCACAATGTTAACAGGAACCACGAGGTCAAATGCATTACCTATAAAGTAAGCTGCCAAAATTTTCAACATAATACTAACTTCTGAATCTACCTTGCAATCCCTAGCTGACATACCTCCTAGACCTTGTGGACGACTTCCCTCCCTTCAGCATCGGAGGCTTCTTCGTGGCCGCCCGAGCCAGGCTTATCGATGTGAGTGGGTTCTACCGAAGACAGTTTGAATGTTATTCGTTTTCTTGTCTTTTCTGTTCCTCTCACATTTCATCATATATGACTCATCTTTTTTATGTCATTATGTTATAAATAATAAGGGTTACTTTGCTGGTTTTTGCAGTTGGTTCATAACAGTGTTCTTACCATTAGTTGCACTTTTTTCACTAGATAATGATGTTATTTGCTTTCCTTCCCTTTTACTAACATTAATCTTGGGAAAAATGTTAGTATAATGGCTAACTGACATAACACAAAACTAAACCCCAGCATGAAACAGAAAGTTATTAGCATGTAGCAAAATGCCATATACTGTATCGGCTAATTACGACTTTTGGAGGTTATTAATGGTTAAATTTTGGACTTGCATATGAAATAAAATAAACCACTCATTTCCTACAAAATTTTTCTCCTTTCAGGAAGAAAAATAATATCAACAATGCCACTATACATTCTCATCTTCAAAAGCATGAAACTCAACATTAAGTCTCGTTATCCAGAAAAGTGTTGGGATGATTTATTTATCATGCCTCACTTTCAGCAATGCTCAAATTAAGGTTTACCATCACCATCACCATTTACGTTATTACATCATGGTTCGCCTTCACCGGGTGACATGCCTTACAGCGCCTATACACTTGTATACTGTGCATTTTCTGTCTGAATTAACTTTTAAGTTCTTCTGAGAACCTTTCCACAGATTGGACTCCTGCAACTTCTACATCTGCCGCTTCTCTAATTGACTGCTCATCCCATATTCTCTTTACATGATCAACCCATCTCTGTTTTACCATTCCTGAACAACATTCATCTCAATTACCTTCTCATTTGAGATCCCCACAAAAGCACTCCAGCCATGAATTTCAAGACTTTGTAATCTCACACCTTCACACCCTCTTCAATTTCCCTTGTGTCCATACCACTAGCATGTATAGTAATGCAGTTTATAAACTGTGGCTCTGTTTACTAATGGTAAACACACATCTACCAGCAATTCAGCAATTCATTTCCGCATTATTCTGGCTACTTCTAGTCATTTCCTTACTGCCCTCTCTAGTCTTGCCTCCCAGCCCAGTATATCACCAAGGTAACAGGAATTTTCTGCTACCCCTAGGTCTGGCCCATTTCAAAAAAGAGCCTCCTCCTTTTCTCCTCTTACAGATGCAGGGCCTTGAATTGGAACTGGAAGATAAAATTTAGGCCAAAGGCCAAGCGCTGGGACCTGTGAGGTCATTCAGCGCTGAAAATAATGTATGATTGACTACTGAGTTTGATAGTTGTATTTCATTCACCCTTACACCTCCACTACAATGCTTCCTCCTTGGTCATCATATTCTTAGACTTTATTTATAATCTTATTTTTCAATTCTCTCTCTCCCATTTCACTTTCCCATCTTTCTTACATTTCAAAGACTCTTGTTTGGCTACTGTTATCACCAAATCATCCTCATATACTATAGCATCACCACATTAACATGTGTAAATCCCAAACATTTTCACAATATATCCATGACTGCATTTAACCGGGTTTAAAATTTCCTCATGAGAGAGAGAGAGAGAGAGAGAGAGAGAGAGAGAGAGAGAGAGAGAGAGAGAGAGAGAGAGAGAGAGTGGCAGAAAATATGGTTATCACTTACCTTGTTCAGCTTACATAGTGTAATGGAACAGGACAGTAATTGTTTTGTATAAATGTGATAATTATCAATGACTTAGTTAATCTACTACTATTACCTTTACAGATTGCCAGTTTTGTTGCCACTTACCTGATCATCTTGCTTCAGTTCCGGGCGGGGGAATCCTGCAACAAAGAACAAGACAATGACCATCCACCAGGCTTTAACAATTCAACCTCTTGAATAGGGCTCACAAAGGTGTGGTCATTTCTCTCAACACTGCTTAAAAAACTACTGGATACTGCTGCAATTTAACTGCTGGTGGCAGACGTATCCTGTGAATATGAAATGATCCTACATTTTCATAAAAGGAAGGTGACATGAATATTTTGTGACAAGTGTTTTTAAACATCAGAAACTTTGAATTTTAAATTTACTGCAAAAGCAAAAAATTAGAACAACTCAAGCAGGCAAGTCATAAAGTAGCCTGTGTTCAATGGCTTATTATAACTCATAATATTAAGAAGAATGCATAAAAATTTTATTATAAATAACATTACTGTATTTGTAACTTTCACATGGTACAGTTTTCAAATACTAGAAAAACATTCAAATGAACACACTATACTACCAATAGCAACGTTATCCCAAATGTTGGCACTATGATTGTATTATAGGCTAGTGTCATAACTAATACATATATAATGAAAAATATAAAACATAAATGAAAACCACTTACAGTATTTTCTTGTAAATCACACAGAACTTCTTATTTTGCTAATGGGTTAAATTAAAAGGCAGCAGTTTAAATAAATAAACAAGAAAATAAATAAAATTATTATCATGAATAATTACTTCTACTATTACTATATGGTATATAACAACTTCAGTTACTAATGGCACAATTACTACCCATACAACCATTACAGTACTACTAGTACCCACACAACCATTACAGTAATAGTGCAGATCATAACATCATTATTACTACCATTACTTAATACTACTATGTACCAATAATAACATTAAAAAAAGTATATCTTAGTTTAACCAGACCACTGAGCTGATTAACAGCTCTCCTAGGGCTGGCCCGAAGGATTAGATTTATTTTTACATGGCTAAGAACCAATTGGTTACCTAGCAACGGGACCTACAGCTTCTTGTGGAATCCGAACCACATTATAGTGAGAAATGAATTTCTATCACCAGAAACAAATTCCTCTTCTTCTTCACTGGCCGGTCGGAGATTCGAACTCACGACCAACAGAGTGGTAGTTGAGAACGGAACCCGCTCACCCAGCGAGGAACTAATATATTATTAAGAAATAGTTTAACAGGCTTGACTCTCACAAGGATGGCTTCAATGGTTTGTTCTTAATAAATATATTAAATCTTATTTAATATCTCACAAGTCCCTAGCAACATAAAACCAAAAATGTTTTCGATTCTGAAAGAAACATTCTTTCATGGATTTCTTTTTCAATGACTGATAACAAAATGTATGTTTGCTTGTACTAAATGTTATTCTGTAATCTTTGCATCCAGAACTGGCTAATTTCACTTATCCATCAATTATTCATGAATGAAACAAGTGTGACAATTCAAAGAATAGTTATATTACTGGAGTGTGGTATCCATTTTGGAATGAAGAACATAATCTGACAGTTGTTTTGTTATCATCACAATTGTTACATCATAACACATGTCATTTACCTGATATGATGGGTTTTAGAGAGAGTAAAAATCAGACAGGAAGAGGTATAACTTACCTAGTCATAGTGATTGCAGTTTTTTGTTTATAAACATCACATCCCTTAATGCAGGGATCAAACATATTGAATATTAATACCGGCTATATATAATCGGTGGGGTGATAACATACTTTGTTGAATAAAGTCGGTTTTGGATAAATAATTTTGTAGGGCGCCTAAAGCTATTCAAATCACTGAAAATTACAAATCTTTGTAGTGGCAAGTTTTTAATAATATTAACTACAAACTATGTTGCATACAATTCTGCAGTGAAAACAAACAGATGCACTTTTAGGTAAAGAAAACTGGTTTGTTTCATTACATGATATTACAGATAATATTACACTGGATAAAGATATGTAGGGATATATGCATCATCTTTTCATGGCAGTAGTTTGTGTAGACATGCATTTTACACAAACTCCAAGGAAGAGGGACAGCCCAGTGGTGTAGCTCTATCTGGGAATGGTGGTGGATAATTGTTTATAAATGTCTCGCAGAATCCTTACCGCATCTTGCAAGGTTACCTATAGAGAGAGAGAGAGAGAGAGAGAGAGAATGTTTGCTACTTGCAACTTGGGATTTGCTTGGGGAGATGATGAATACTCTAGTGCATTTTCTGAATCCTTCATTGTGAACTAGATCTAAGCTTGATATGAGCCTCATTAAAATCCTTCAAGATGGACTCCAAAAAAGACCTTGGCATCTGAAATTCTCTCCAGGTGGGTAATAATATCCTGTTTTCATCTCAGAAACCACTGGAATTGCCATCAACTCTGTGCATGTCACCCCCTGCTACTGCTTTTCTCCTGTTTCTTTGACAAAGAGGGAGAAGAGGCAAAAATTATGGCCTACGCTCCTTCAGGATCTCACTTCTGAAGGATTGAAAGTTAGAGGTGGATGGCATTACAGTCTGCTTCTTTTCGTTCACTCAAGAGAGACAGGATGTAGGATCAGTCTTTGGATCACAGGATACAAGAATGGCAGGAGAATAGGTACTGTACTACCATTAAACCTGGTCTCTCTGATTTGAAGAAATTAAATGCTCAATCATTTGGATGCACTTGTCCTCTTGTCTTCCTTTGCATTACAGAATCTGGTCCTAAATTCAAACTTGTCCCAGGTAACCTTCAACTGGAAAGCATATTCTGAAGTTTTCATGATGAGCTGAAATACTTTATTCACTGCAGAAGCTGATAAAGGCACTTGTAGAAATGAAGACTTGTATCTGTATATTAATACAGAAGGAAAAATTATACAACTTTTTGTGGATAACTGAAATTAGTAAAGTATCTTTTTTGCAAAAGGATAAAATTAAAAAGCCACTTAGAATTCCTCATGTATATTTTGTGATTACTACAAACAAATGACTAAGATTCTATGGTATTTCATAAAAAAGTAAACAAGGTACCAAACCTGTCAACATTTCAATAAAAGATAAATGAGGAAAATTAGAGCTACCATAATTATCTCTGAACACTAATTTTTACTGGGAGTAATCACTCAAAACAAGTGATTACATGTTACCTTCCAACTCTACAAAGATAATTGGCAAAACCAACTTGATATACACAAACTGCATTAAGCTTTTACTCAAAGTTAAAAAAAAAAAAAAAGACAACCTTTACAAGGTCACTAACTCACTTATGAACACAATTACAGTGCAGTACAACAAAGCATCCAAACACATAGCAGCCAATACCAAAAAAAAAAATTATATAATAATAATAATAATAATAACAACAACAAAGCTAAAGCCCTTTTTAATTTGACACAATTCATTCAAAAATAAAAAGAATTAAATTCCGCTAATATCTTTCTATATCACAATTGAGCAGGAAACTAATATTTAAGTTATCACGGCGAAGAAAGTAACTGAAAGCTCGTACAGTACTGCATTAATACTTAAAACTTAAGCTAAAGCACATAATGCAATTTACCTATTAGAAACAAGAAAAGGTGATCAAACGGCTAACATATCCTTGACAGTCTGTGGTTCAGAACATATCCTTTGCTGTGTAATGAAGATAGTTAATAAGAGTTACAAATCAATCATTTTTACTAAGTACACAAGAGTGCAATATTTCCAGAATCCAATCAGATGTAACACAATGTTGAGTGATTATTTTTACAAACTCATACAACTTAAAAAACTGAATTTTTGGAAAAGGTCCTCATAACAAATGAATTACATGGAGCATCAATGTAGCCTCCTAAAAATGTGTATCCTAATACCAGAATTTTGTTACACTATACTGTACTGGCTCAGGCATACACAAAAATACATAACTTTTTAACATACAATTAATTTTAAAAACTCCTTATTTATAAAGATGGCCCTTGATTTACCGGGGTGAAAACACCTGCATATCTCAATGTGTGCAGAGATTCACATTCCTTGCACAAAAAACCGAAACATACTGTACACAGTACGTACTGTGCTATAAATAATTTCTAGATTTTGTAATACCTAAAACAATATAAAAATGTAATGTAAATAGTTATTCTACAAGTGTAGTTAAATATAATGTAATGACATCAAAAAAATCTGTACATGCTTAATACTGATGCAACCATTAAACTCTAACTATATATATAGTACAAGAGGCAGCAGCAACATATATTATCTTTAATTCAAGACTTACAGATTATTTTTGCACATATGGCTGAATGCCCTCCAATAAACTGAAAGAAAATATATACTGATTCTCTCCCCTCTCTCAATGGAGTTTTAATTAATAATAGTGAGTTTCACTATGTATCCTCAGTAAGGAGCCAGTCATTCATAGTCCTAGTTTCAAGACTTTGTTATACAAGAAATTATTCAAAGTAATAATGGGGTAATAGCAAAACAGGATGTACAGTACTATTTCCAATCCTTCTAGTTGTTTTAAGTGTTTCCTCCCATGCTGCCAAATGTACTTGGCTGGAAGGGACAGTGTTTATTCCTTTTCAATTCTTACTCTCAGTAGCAGCAACAATTGTTGTTTGGGCCTGCTCTCCAAGACATTCAAAGTAAATATCTTAAGGTATCAAAACTATAAGTATTATTTCTTATATAACAAGATCAAGAGAAAAATCAAGAGAAAGTGCAAAAAAATATTGTAACTTGCAACAAGACATTTTCATGACTAGATTTGCAGTTACTGAACAAGATAGAATGAAAAGAAGTATAATAGACCACTGTGAGGTTTAGTGCATGATTTTTTCCTCACTTTGCGAATTCCATTGTTTTGCTGCTTCCAAGATCACTCATCTCTCTTGGAATTTCCATGGGATGATCCTTGCCTTCTACACTGAATCTGAGACTCCTTAATATACTTTTGTTTGTCCAGTCTCACACTTCCCCCATATAAATGAATAATTACACACATTTATAGACATACATAAATACATACACACATGCAGAATTTTTCTCTGCATCCTCTTTTACTTTATCCAGTTCCAGTAGAAAGCTAAGTTTGACGCAAAACACTCCATCAAAGTCATCGAAGTTGGTTATAATCTTGGGTTGGTATTTCTTTTGTTCCATAACATCCCTGAACTTTTCTCACGCTTCTTTGCATATCCTGATGATTGTTCTTTCTGGTAGTTTGGATGCTTCAGCAGTACATTGCAAAGCTTTTCGGACATCAATTAAATGACTATTATTGCCAGTTTCTTTAAAAAAAAGTACTTCAGTGCAGTATGAACTATCCCTCTAGACTGTGGATGCAGATTACTAAAGGTAGTTTGGTCCAAGGTATTTGTATGATGACCAACACCTTAATGAGGCATTTTGACCTCTACCAAGACCATGTTGCCTCTGCATAACCCAAGGGCAGCTTAACTTGATCATGAGTCCTTCAAGAAAACTGGTAATGTAGTTCAAAACTGGGGCCACATTTCAAGAAAAAAATGTTGACATTGTCACCATGTGCAAACACATTCCAAGAGGTCTTGGTATTAGAAAAAGAAAAAAAAAACTTGATTAGGAACATTTGTTATGGCAGTGCTACACATCACCCTTGCGCTGCCCAAAATAACAGGGTTTGGAAAACCTGTAAGTGAGTTTTTATTCTGATATTTTTTACATTCTCAGTGTTCAAGAAGGGCAATTCAAATTTGGCCTTCTGGGCTTTCCCAGGATTTTTATTCAAATATTTTTCATGCATGGTTTAGATTCCTGTTAGTTGAGAGATGACTGTAATTATATTTCTGTGTGCTGTGCATGATGTGGCTGGGAGGAAGCTGCCTGCATCTTTGCCATGAAATCATGCAGTTAGTAATGGCCAATAATTCTCCAGTTCTTTGAATACAAAACATCACTTGAAAGAGCTCATAACTCATTTACCTAACTTGCTGTTGGATCTACTAAAATGCTGTCTTCTAGGTAAGATCCTTTAGAGGAGCATCCTCAAGGAATTGTGAACTGAACTGAATAGACGTTTAATACCAGCAACAAGGACATGATGAAGGCCAGTCTACGGTAAAGCTTTCTTCTAAAATGACTGGCATATTCAACACAGCTCAATAGAATAGCTTAGGTTGACTGCCACGCTCCTGAATACCTGTGAGAGGATGGAGCACAAGCCACTGATGGCAGAGACTAAAAACTCTCCATTTCTGCAGGAAACAGAGCATCTGCTCCTAGCAGAACAGATGTAATGAGTGCTTTATACCATTCATATAGCTCCTTTTGCCATCATTAGCCTCATCTTCTGAGTTCTTTGCATATGACAAATTCAGTAGGCTCTGACATCAATGGGGAGTTTATCTCCAGACAGGACAACTAATAAACCTTTCAAGGTTTGAACCATCATGGGCCTGCTCCTACTCCCCAACCAGTGTTCAAGAATTTCTGGAGACAAACCCTTACCAGAAGTAAATCTGACACACCCATAGGGAGGTTTTTGGAGAGGTCTTATACCGCACCTACTTGAACAAAATGGCAAGCATGGAGTCTTAGGGTACCTGCAGAAATCTTTATGGTTCCAGCTACTAAGAGATTTGTGAGTGCGAGTCAAACTGAGAAGTGACATCATGGCAGCTCTGGTAATTGTAGTATCTAAACTCACAGTAATTTTCCATACCAGCTTGACAGGAAGGAGCTTGCTCCATAATATCAGCAGTCCTCAGGATTTTGAAGTCAGAGGACAGAAATAAATTGGAGAGTTTTTTTAGAATGGTGCCCCTTTTGTTCAAGGCCACACGCCTTCTAGCCTTAGCTAAATTCTCTTTGTTATCAGCAACCACTTGGTAGTGATCAGCATTTCCCTCAGGAAACACTCCCTGGAGTCTTACTTCCACCGGAATCAAAAGCACAGTGGGCCGCAGCTTAATCGAGGAAACATTTCTAGCCAAGGGGGACTCGTCGGACATGTTTGGAACCGCCGGTTCATTTACAATGCTGTCTTGACAAGGCATCTGGCAAAGGGAAAATCTGTAGGCCTGTCATTAGACTATCTGCCATAGCCTTAGAGACTTTGCTCTGTATTCCCTACTCAAGTCCAAGAGGACAGCATCCATA
Organism: Macrobrachium rosenbergii; assembly: GCF_040412425.1. Taxonomy (NCBI): domain Eukaryota; kingdom Metazoa; phylum Arthropoda; class Malacostraca; order Decapoda; family Palaemonidae; genus Macrobrachium; species Macrobrachium rosenbergii. The sequence goes on from NC_089758.1 coordinate 13,045,285, forward strand.
GAAGCAACTGTTGGTCAGAAGTGCAAATCCAAACAAAGATGACATTTTGGGATTAAGGAAAGTGCTGAGGTTAGGGGCTTATGCAACAATAGAAGATTTCTGGTTTTCTTTCTATATGCATTATCTCACAAAACCCAGTTGAGGCCTCTAATAAAAGAATCATTGTCTTGAAGAGGAATCTTAGAATCACTATCACAAACAGAACATAAACCTCCTTGAGATCCTACTAACACAACACCTCTTATGAGCAATGTGCAATGCAGGAACAAGATTCCCCAATTGTGTAAAATTGCTTAGACTGCTAATAGATGTGGAATGCAGCCTTTTCTGAGTTGAATGAATGCTACTTGAAGGTGAATCCAAAAGAGGATATTCTATAACTAATTACTTGTGAGCTGCAGCAGTCTCAGTTAACAACCTTTCCAAACGGCTGGATAGTACTAGCAGCAGTAGAAATGACAGCAGAGAGCCTGCTACAAGTATCAGCACACAGCACTTAAGAAGTACTCTGTGCTTGCACTTTGCTGGGTGTTCCCAGGTCATAAGTTGCCGAACATTCTCTTGTTGAAGTGGAAGTAGTAATAGAATGATGGAAAAGGTAATATGCCCACTAGAGGGCAGCAAAGAGCACTCATAAAACATGCTGAAATCAATCTCACAGGTGTGATGAGAAGAGCTGCGGTACTGTACATGCTGTGACTACTAGCATGCCCAATTAGCGAGCGCTCACACTCAAAAGAATGCAACTCTTGGCTGACAGCCCTTGTTGATTAGTGGTAAGAAGCTGGGAGCAGTCAGAAGTAAGCTGCTAAAACTCACTGAACTCCTAGAAGTGTAGACATCATTAGCGGACTGTATGTGTCTGCCATAAGAGAGATCTTCAGACAACTTACAGAGAAAATCTTTTGATTCATGCTCCAAGACAAGAGAGCAATGAGAGGTAATTCTGGATGAACTAGCCTTGATGTATCCTGATGAGTAAGATGCAGTGAGGGATCTAGCAGAATGATAGCACTAATGAATGCACAAGAAGCTATTGTCCTTTTGACACTTCTTTACCAAATGAGAGTAATCAGAGAGTTAATATGCCCTATGTTTACTGCCTTAGGCAACTGCAGAGTAAGTAGCACTAAAACTTGATGAAAGAGCAGTAAGCATCCTTTCCAACAATGCATTTCCTGAAGAAAAAACAGGCACTCTACTTTGTACACTAAGGGCTGGTGTAAAGGAACCAATTTCCAAGACAGCACTCTCTTGTAAGGATATGATAGTTCCTGTAGAGGTGCTTACTTCTAAAGCCAAAGGATGAGCAGATGTGCACAGTTCAGAATGACAGGCTACCCAAAGGTGATCTACTATGAGCAGGGGTGAGAGAACAATTTTTTCTTGCTAACAAATAATTAGAACATTGATTTTTTCAGCTGCAAGGTGGCTTTGGAATTAAAAGCCTCTAAAAATCCTGACCTAAAACACAATGACTGTACATCAATTTCTCAAAAATAATAATAAAAGACTAAACTATCACCCGTAAAGAATTGGAGTATTGAGAGCATATTCTGTTTTGACACAATCTTAAATCGTGGTACCAAATTTTCTGAGTGAATCTTTATTTCTAAGTATGGATCCATCCTCTGAGTGAATCCTCAGTTCTTACTATGGATTCACCCTACTTATAGCTTAGGTTTAGAGTGTTGTCAAAGCTCTAAGATCACATCATAGCATATAATACAGCCTCTAAAATCATTAGAAAAACCTTCTCATATCATAAGCATCAATACTATAAAATCTTTGCCTTTACCAGGTCTAATTTTAATAAAATCCATAACTGTCAAAACGATGCAAGTTAAAAAGATACTATATCATGTTTTTCTCCCTAGTCTGTAAGATTCAAGAAAAAGTGTTTCTATATATATATATACATATCATACAATGATTTTTTACAGTGACTTATTAAAGGACAAAATCTGGATCAAAGTTGGCAACTACAGTAGGCTATATCTCTAGAGAAATTCCATCCATTACATTTCAGCAAGAACCAGGAAATGACTACATTTAATATAAATGCAGGTTTTAGCCCCACTTACCACGAATGATAAAATACTTCTACGATACTGTTTTACTTGAATGCTCAGTAAATTCATGGAAAAAAACACTAGGCTAAGCTCAACAAAACTGATCTTGCTATTCAAAGAATTTCTTTTCAATAATTTAGCAAAATGTCCTTCCTCTTTCTATGCCAAATAATTAGCTGTCAACACTGATGTCGCCTCTCCAAAGGCTGCTATATACAGTATTTACAATCACTGCAATTACTTTTCCTTTTATTTCCCATTACTCTCTTTGGAAGACATCATGGCTCCACGCTGAAGACTAAAATAAAATTCTTACTTCTATAGTCAGAAGCTATACGCATCTGAAATAAGTGGCTGCAGTATACAGCTCTAACCTAGAAATTTCTATTTCTGGTACCTACTGGAACACAGTGGATGGTTTTAAACATACAACCCTATATACAAATCTTTTCCCCCAAACAACTATAATGCTAATTAACCATAATACATTTATATGCCCTTTCAAGTGCCATGTTACTCTTTTCCATTAAATCATAATTCAGTTCTATATAATTCATCCTGTCTGACAGTTGTCAAAGTATAAAAGTGCAATTAAGAGTTAAAGCAAAGCAGCAAAGGACTCTGCTAATTATCCTGTTCTTTATAACTTAGATAATGTATGCTTTTCCTAAGCTTTACTGATTTCTTTCATTTAATTACAGTCTGTAATCTGGAAATTACATGATCCACTGCTTAGGTTATATATGTAAGTAATACAGTATCCTGTAACTCCAAATATCAATACACGCAGTCCCCGGTTATCAGCGGGGGTTCTGTTCCAACAGCATGACGATAAGCGAAAATCACCTTTCTTTTCTTTTCTTTTCTTTTCTTTTTCTTTTAACGTGCTTTTATTCCCATTTTTGTATGGGGTAAGCACGATGCCTTCTTTTGAAGGACTTTTTGATTTGGCTTTGGGGTAGACCTGTGGTCTATAACCGAAAATCACCATTTTTGGTGCTTATCGGTGCGGATAATCGGAGATTGGCACCTCTGTTAGGTATGTATCAGCACCAATACCCAATTATTGGTGCCGATAAGTGGAAATCGGCATTTTCGTGCTGAAAATTGCCAGTTTTCGTCACTACACAAGCCCCATAAAACCGGATCGCTGATAACCGAGCCCGCCGATAACCAGGGACTGCCTGTACAGTGTCTAATTACTGCATATAACTTTAATGACTGATAATTGTTAAAAGGGTCACTTAAAATCATTAATTTCTATGTCAAACAAATAACTACAGCTGAAAATGGTGAAAAGAATGAACAGGAAAAAAAAGCTTCCTTGCCTAAAAATAGGAAAGAGTTTACCCAACAAAATAATAGCTAATGTCTAAGTAAGTCCTGAGTTTAAACACTACAAAAAATATGTGAACTATCAATACATATCTGATCCCTGTAGTATATTTTGGTGCTGCACAGTACTTAACAAGACATTATTGTGTATACACAGTACACTGTATTCTACAGTACTATTCTCATACTATAGACTAGATATATAACAAACATTTATCATCATTCTCATGAAATGAAATGTTATGGCAAATCGAACCTCACAAGCACAGTATATACAAGTACAGTACTGCCAGGACCAGCGGAAAAAATGCAGCAAACTAATTCAAGCTGGTGATGGGGACCCTAGTGTTAGTAGGGCAGCTATCTGATGAATCTGCTCTCTTTTACTTCTTATGTAAATCATTGTCTCCCATAGAGCATTGACTAGAACTTCATCTTTGGTTTCGTCTAATTGTACATCTAAGGAGAGTTGTGGAGATAGCCTGAGATACGGAACGCCCCAAGAACAGCACCAAGCACGAGCTCGATCCACCGTGCGATTGTCTGCCATAGTTGCCTGAAGATGATAAAAACAGGCTCATAAGTTAACAGTGATAATGAGCCCAACTTCTCTCTTGAAGCAAGGGATTAAGTTGTAACAGTATTACAAATCTGTCTATCCAATGGTAGCTTTAATAGCAGTGGGATGATGATTCTTCTGCAATGCTCCTTATTTCCCAAGATGCTGATAATGTTGGACTTCAAATCTTTTCCATTTCTTTGCAGCAAGATCAAAAACACAAAACCCTATGATGGGATTGATGAATGTACAGTAATTAACTTGCAAGGCCATAGTAATTATTTGTAGCAAATCCCAAATCTTTCATGCTGTCAAATTAAATATATCAGCATCACATACAAGGCATCCTTGTTGTCTCCATAATAAATGTATGAGATGACATAAAGAAAGTTTCTAGGAAGGAATTAAAACACCTTGGTGTTCATGATTTTAAACATTACCATCAGACACCAGCTGTAACTGAAGATAAGAGCAAATATGTTAAAAAAAGAAAATGACCAGTAATATCTATCCCAGTCTATCAACAGTTACTAAAATTCAAATGGTAAATCAAAAATGGGTTCCAGACAATCAATCTTTTGATGCCATTCTTTGCTATCTATGTATACCCCCCGTCAAATGGCTACGCTTATTTGCACAAATTGCATAGTTGACATCTGACCACCATCATGTAAACATCCACATTTCCCACAATTGCACATCTTCATTTTCCACATCCACACACTATCCCATTTGCAATGCCTAAATCCTTCATTTCTCTAACCCACACCACCTCCCCCACTGTACTGCTCTCCACAAGCTAGGCCTACCATCCATAACAAACAATTTTCCACTATCTTCGAGGGTTATGTTTTCAGTTCATTTCATGTTTGTCTGTCTGCTAGCAGGGAAAAAATGATTAGATCTGAGTGTGAATCCAACTCTGGAACTAGCGGCCCAAATGAATGTTTTATAGGAAGATCATAAAATTTTTTGACAGATGACTGTAGACAAATAAGACTTCTGTTTCCTTGAGAAACTGGTCAACTGGTCACATCACTTGGCCTTGTTATTCTAAACAGTAAACTTATATTTTGTCATATAACGTACTTTGCTCTGTCGTCCATGCATGCACACACACACACACACACACACATACATACAAACACAAATTTCACCGTATGCCATTTCTCATCATTGAAATATGGGGACTTATGAGGCAAGTAATGCAATGATATATGACATTTATGTGAGGAATAATTTTACTTCAGAATTTTTACAAAAATACTGTGTACAAAGCCTTTGGTATGCACCTTAAATTAACAAATTTATAGCATCATGCAAAGAACTGCAAAAAAATTTTGACTGTCTAGAAATCCTCTAGGAAGATAAAATCATGCTATGATACATATAAAAGAAAAACATTTCTTGCGAAAGAACTACACAACTGTTTAACAATCACTAATTAACCAAACCATGCTTAAAAAACAAGTTTTGACATAGGAAAAACATATTTTTGGAAGTCACTGTTGAGTCCTCAAGGAGTTACCCTTCCGTGGTCTACCAGAGCTCCATTGGTGACAAAACTAATGTCAAATTCTCTTATAGCTGGTCTCACAATTGGGGTACTGTGTTGTAGTGATAAACACTGTAACACTTGATGGAGTATATAATGGACTCTAAGATAAGGGGGCACTTTCCCAAATCTTTACAGTGACACTGTATACCCAGGTTCTTCCATCATCAAGACCTGGTTAGAAGAGAAAGTGATTAATGCGCAAGCACAGTCTGCCATGTGTCAACAACAGACCCATCGCAGAAACCAAGAAGCATTTACTATCTGTTGGTCAAAGCAGGATGATACCTTGCCCAAATCCCATGCCTTTTTGTCAGGGAAGTGGGACGGTTTTGAGGACTGAACAGCGACTACCAAAAATAGGTTTTTCCTTCGTCAAAACCTGTTTTTTGATAGCTTGGTCGCTTTTTTCGTCCTCAAGGAGCTTTACAAAGAAACTGACAGGTGACTTTACAAAGAAACTGACAGGTGACAAAAAAGGCTTAAACTCTCGATTTTTAATCCTAACACCCCAAAGGAAAACATTTCTGGTCCGAGGTCAAGCCACAAATTTCAAGCCCCATTCTCTATTCCAAATACTCTTCAAGTTTTGGTACCAAAGAACAAGAAACTACAGTATACACGAACTTATGTTTTAGGATGTAGTTCTACAGTGGCTTACTTAAGCATGCTGGGTTTGGTTGCATTACAGTCGCCCTTCTCCCAGCGATAGTTAGCATACTCACTGTCAGTAAGAACTAAGACTAACCATGCCACCTACTGATACACAGTGTAGTCGAATTTGTTTGAGCTCATGGCAATAATTTTTTTTTTTAACACTGCCTCTGATGACCACCCTGTACATTCGGAGACTTCTTCGAAAGAGACATTTCTGAAGAAGGCCAATGACGTACTTACTTTCCTAATATCATGTGACCTAGGAAAGGAGTGTGGATTTGCTTTTTTAATGAGAGACACTACAAACATTCTCAGAACTTGTAGGGAGAGTGGTTAGTCTGTGCTAGGGTGTAGGAGAATCGGACCCCCTGGGATGTTTGCCGTGACTTCTAGGCAAACCTTAAGTGCCTGAACCAGGCATAATGTCTTATGTGCTAAATTGAGTTTTCTTATCAGAATAGGAGATTTCCTTCTTAAAGGATCCTCATTCTTGGCCAGCAATGATCGGCCAGGGGACAATAATAATTGATGGTCAGCTATTTGCATGATGCATCGTCCACGTCTAAGAGCCCAGTTCAGTACTATGAGCTCCTGATGCTAATGCAATCAAGAAGATCGCCTTTTGTAGTATGTGAGTTGTGGTTGTATTGGGTCTCCTAACTTAGGGGTTGATAAAAGTCTAAGCACTTTGTTCAGGGACCACATAATTGGAAGCCTTTCGGGGGTAGGTCTTTATTATAAAACAAAAGACCGCAGAAGGGCAGTGACAACTTCTATACTAGAGTCAATCCCGAATCCATAAAGCAAGGGTTCTGTTAATGCTGCCTTGTATACCATGGTTGTTGTAACAGCAAGGTGTTTGTCTTCAAAAAGTTATATAAGAAAATTTAAAAGTGTTTCCATAGAAATCTCACCTTGGCTCTCAGTATGGATATCATCTAACCACACCCTCCATATGGACTGGTATTGCCAGATAGATGATGTCAGTAATTTTTGCACTAGGTACTTAGCAATGTTGGATGAGTAATTTTCATGGTAGATATTTAAAAAATCCATATGTGAAGCTCTCGGCTCAGAAAGGAGGATGCGCAGACAGATGTGTAAACAACTTTCCCTCCTACAGTCTGGGATAGAACAGCAGCAGCAGCAGACGGCAGTGGAAATGATCTCTTCGCCTGTTGCTAAAGTAATAGGAACCAATGCCTGTTTGGCCACTTTGGGGCTATTAAGTAAACTGTTCCTTTCAAGGTTAAAAGTTTGCTCAAAACCTTCAAAATCTGGGACAATGGAGGAAAAAGATATATCGTCCTCCATTTGTTCCAGTCTTGTAGGAAGGCATCTCTTGCTGCCGCTTGACTATCCAAGTTCGGAGACACATATACTGGGAGTTTGTGATCCTCATATGAGGCGAACAGATCCACTTCCGGTTGTGGAAGCATGCTGGCTATTGTTTCAAAAGGGTGGTTGTCCAACATCCAGCATGCTGTTGGCCCAGCGTTCGACTCTCCGACCGGCTAATGAAGAATTAGAGGAATTTATTTCTGGTGATAGAAATTCATTTCTCGTCATAATGTGGCTCGGATTCCACAATAAGCTGTAGGTCCCGTTGCTAGGTAACCAGTTGGTTCTTAGCCACGTAAAATAAATCTAATCCTTCGGGCCAGCCCTAGGAGAGCTGTTAATCAGCTCAGTTGTCTGGTTAAACTAAGATATACTTAACTTTGTCCAACATCCATTCTGCTGAGGCTGCCGTTTTCCTTGGTAGAGAGTCTGCTATTACGCTGAGAGACCCTGTGAGGTGAATTGCAGACAGGTGCCACTTGTTTGCCTGCGCCATCCAAACAATGGCTAGCATTATCATATTGAGAGGAGGTGAACATGTCCCGACTTCTCGATGCAGGACATTGCAATCATGTTGTCTACACCCAACAAAATTGTGTCTCTTCTGGAGGTTTGAGTTTTTTGAGACACAAAAAGACAGCCATCAGCTCCAGGAAATTGATATGACAATTCCTCAGAGTAGCTGACCACCTCCCTACCACCTGACAATCCTCCCAATGTCCTCCTAACCTATCACATACAGACGGAGGATTAGGGGTGACCTGTTTTGCTAGAGATTCCTCCTGGGTCCAAGGCCGAAGTATCTCCCCAACTTTTTAATCTTTTGATGATGTCGGTCTTGTATCTTTTTTCTTGCATGCGATAGACAGAATTTGTTCACATTTTCAGTTGCAATCTAACGTATTGGATCTATCAATGAACTGCAGCAGGCCCATCATATGTACTAATTGCCATCTGGAAACTTGGGGCTGTGCAAAGAACCTTTTGAGGACTTGCCTTATTCTGTTTTGAGTATGATGGGGAGAGACAACAGGCCATGAAGTATCCTAACACAATTCCAGCCACTGAAAGAGTCTGCTGGCATGAGGTGGGATTTTTTCCAATTTATTATAAAACCTTTTGACTGTAGTCTGTTGACCACTGCTCTTAGGTTTTCTCAAGCACTCTTTTTTGTGGGCACCCAGATCAACCAGTCGTCTAGGTAAGCTATTAGTTATATTCCCTCTTGTTCGAGTTCTCGAACAACTGCCATTGCTAATTTTGTAAAAAAATTCTTGGGGCAATGTTTAGCTCAAAGGACATACCTTTGAACCTGTATGTATCTTTCCCTATTCGGAACCTTAGGAAGGGGCAGAAGGGAACGGCGATAGGGACGTGTCAGTATGCATCTTTCAGATCTATAGAAAATGTCAAAGTCCCTTAAGGAATCATTGGACGTACTTGGGCAACAGTAGTTATCCAAAACATTTGGCAAACAATGTGCTTGTTTAATGTTGATTGGTCGAGGATCACTCTTTGTTCGGAGGAATCCTTTTTTGGGGACAGTGAAGAGACGTGCTTGGTGGAGAATATACGCACATTTCTTGATGGCTCCCATTAACGGGGCCTTTCTGTGCGTAATCTTCCACAGAGGGGTCTGGTTTTGGAAGAACCCCCGACCATACAACTCCTATTGGTATCCACCTCTTACTCTGCCTCTGCCCTTGATCGGCATTCCAGGTGTTGCTTTTCTTTTTCCCCTATAAGAGGATCTTCGGACCTTGTGAAAAGGATTTCCTTGCTGCTGTTGTTGTTGTTGTCCCTGTGTAGGGGGCTGTCCCTTCTGACCACCTACCTGTCTTTGAGGAAAAATTTTTTGGGGTGACCAAAGGCTTATAGGGTTTTTGATCACAGCGAGCCTTTTTGGGTTGGGTAAGGGGAAGTTTCGGGTTTTTTGTTTCCTGAATTCCCCTTTCCCAAGGAGAGCGTACTCTCTACAATTCTGTTGGCGGGTTTGCTCCTTAAGTTTATCCACAGCATACTCCTCAAACAGGTCCTTACAGAAGGGGTTAGAATGTAATAATGAAATTACATTGGGAAGTGACTTGTTGGAGCCCTTCAACGTTTCCATTCTAGCTCTTAAGTGCCACTCTAGAGAGTCATAGAGCACTTCCAGTTGGGTTCTCATAAAACTTTTGGCCACAACACCAAAACTGTTCTGGAATCTTCTGGAAGCCTTTTGGTGGCAACTTCCAGTAAGGTGGTAGAGGTTATGATACTAAGGAGATGGATCCTAGCATGAAATTCTGCCGAGGCTGTCCCCTCTGAGATTCTTCTCATAAAGGTCCCAAACTGCTGCGTAGCTATACAGTATCTAAAGGGGGCTTTTTCCTTTTCAAAAGGTAGTTGTAGCATTGCCCATTCCTTGGTGGAATTTCCCAAAACTGGGATGACTGTGACAAATGGTTTTAATTCTGCATGTCTCTCATTTTTTGGTCACTACAAAATTCTAAAAATCTGCCTTAACATGATTAATAATTTTGAAACTGAAGGAACAGAAGGCTGGGGCTACTTGGTGAGCAACTTGGGTCTTATTCAAAATGGAAGTAGAGATCCATTTTTCACTGACCAGGTAAAGGGTGTCTTCTATAGCTTTTAATGTTAAGGCACACAGGTAAGAGAACCATTTCTGTTAAGTGGTTTCTCCATGTCTGGTGAAGGTGGTACCAGGCACCATTCTGGATTAGGGAATGCTGCCCTGTCTCCCTAAACTCTACATGTACAACTTCGACCATGGTTTTTCTCTCATTAATTAGATACTTGCCATCGGGAGAGAAAATGCACATTGAGGCGTCTAGCCAAGGATTATCAGTATTATCAGGGGTGAGTATTGGAGTCTCTATTATGTTTTGATCTGAAGTTTTGTAATCTGAACTGACCATTTTGTTGTTTCCAGTTGGAATTCTTACATTAGACCTTGTTTGGCAGCATTTGTATCTACACTCACTTTTCAATTATAGGATGCAGTACTTTTACACTTTGGGAGGCACAAGACTGACTTAATTTCCTTTTCAGAATCATGCATCATGTCCCTTATATATTGCCGTTATGTGGCAAGGAAATCTTTGATGTTACTCATAACTTCCATGTGGAATTGATAAAATGCCACAAACTATGTACAGGCAGTCCCAGGTTATCGGTGGGCTCAGTTATCAGCGATCCGATTTTACGGCGCTTGTCTAGCAACAAAAATGAGCAATTTTTGGCGCCAACATGCGCCGACTTTCACTTATTGGAGCCAATAATAGGTTATAGGCACCAATACATACCTAACAGAGGTGGCAATCTCTGGTTATCAGCGCCGAAAATCACTTATTTTCTCTTATCAGCAATTTTTGCTTATCATCACGCTGTCAGAACGGATTCTAAGCCAAAAACCGGGGACTGCCTGTATCCCTTTTGGAGGAGCTTACACATTCTGACTGAGCTTCAACAACTGAACTATAACTGCCTGTTAACCAAGGGGCAGAAGTCCTGGATAAGTTACTATACCCCTCCAAAAATGTAGTCATTTCAGTCAGAGTTAGGTGGGTCTTAGTATCCCTTTTGGGGGAAGGGACTGCATAATGGCAGCCCTGTAGTGATACAAAAGAAGTTATTAGAAGCTAGATAGTATGTTTTTAATGAGGGACACTTCTGTAGTTCCTCATATAGTTTCCATATTACAGGATAACTTGATTACAAGTGTGTAGTTCCAATACATTTAATTAAATATGTCTGTTAACTTAAACCTTCTAAGGTTCAGGTTAGCTTTCATACCTGTATATGGCAGTATCACTTAAACACTGTTACCCCCTTTGCAATGGCTATGTGAAATTTTAAAATTCTAATTGCCATGCCATTCAGACTAACTGCTATGAACTAATTTGTTTAACTAACCCAAGCTACTGTTTTATATGGCTTAGGTTAATACTTCTAGTATAATCTACGTTAAGCTAGGAATATAGGATTTCTTAGAGGATTCCTGCTTAACCTATTTTAAGCCACTGCCTATTCTAGGCTTATTTAAGACTTAAGGATATAAACTATAGAGAAAATAATCCTCTTATAATTCAGTTTTCTGTTTTATGTGGCCAAGACCACCCTCTTATCTGATATTTGGCCCGTGCTGTTTTAGGCTAATAGTAGGATATTCCACTAAAAAGGGGTTCCTACTTAAATTTGGTTAGGCTACTGCCTGTTCTAGGTTTACATCACCTTTAAGGACATAGGCTACATAAGACGCTACTTGTATGTAGCCTTACAGATAGGCTACTGAGCCATGAAAACTAGCTTATTTTATTGAGCCCAGAATACTGTTCACATATAATCCCAGGCTTATTTTTTCTTTCTTAGCCTAGTATAGGGTATTGCCTAATCCAGATAATTATAGATCACTCTTAATTGCATAGGCTATATAAAAACAAAAACTTACTATATGTAACCTTATAGTTAAGCTACTATTTTTGTATACAGTAATCCAGGTTGTTGTTTATATCCAATCCTAGGCTATTTGGCCTACTGTATAAAACAGTAACTCACTAATATGTAACCTTATAGCTAGGCTATCACTTACTCCAATCTAGGCTACTGCCTAATCCCTATTATTTAATTCACACTTAAGGATATGGGTTACATAACACACAATTGCCTCAGTATGTAGCCTTAAAGCTAGGTTAACATCTTATCCAGCACAGATTACTATTTCATCTGGTCCTAGGTTACATGGTCTAACCTAACAATTTAGTCCAATAATGGGATGTTTCACAAAAAGTTATCACTTAATATAAGGTACTGCCTAGTCCTGGATTATATAGATCATGCTTAAGTGTACAGGCTTATATAAAAGGAAAAAATTTTACTATGTAGCCTTATAGCTAAGCTACAGATTTATTTTGCCCAGATATTGTTATTATCTGATCCTAGGGTCCTTGGTCTAAGCTAGGTCACTTAAGGATACATAATCCTAGGTTATAAGCTAGGCCACTCAAGGATACATAATCCTAGGTTATAGGCTACAGATGACATCCACTATTAATCTAGTCTAAATTATTCTCACTTACTGTCTAGATTATTGTAGACATAGTATAATCTGAAAGGATTTTCTATATTAATGGTAAGTTTTGGAACATTTTTTCCAGTTAAAACATTTAGTTAGAATGACAAATTCTTTAAAACAATTTGTGCTTTACGAAACAATGAGTAAGAGCCAACAATATGATGGCAAGAAATGCCGTGTTCAAGTTTTCATAAACAAATTAATTATCAATTCCAAAACTTTAAAATCAAAACTTTAACTGGAACTTAATATTATGAACTTATCTTGCTATTTTTGATGTTTCCTTGATCCTCACTAATGAAATTGGAGAAAAATTTCGAATTTTTTCGGAGAGCAGATAATAAACTTCACTGAGTTGACCAAGAAGAGTAATGGTTCTTGGTCTCTGCGATGGGTCTGTTGTTGACACAACGGCAGACTGAGAATGCACATTAACCACTTCCTCGTCTAAGCAGGTTCTGACTATGGAAGAACCTGGGTATACAGCCCCGTTGTAAAGATTTGGGAAAGTGCCCCCTTATCTTTGAGTCCACAGTATACTCCATCAAGTGTTACAGTGTTTATCACTATGGCACAATCCCAGCTGCAAGACCAGCTATAAGAGAATTCTTTGACATTAGTTTGGTCAACCATGGAGCCCTGGTAGACCATGGAAGGGTAACTCCTTGACAACGAAACAAGCAACTATGCTTTAAAAAAAACCCTGTTTAAGCTACACTAAAATATCTGCTATGCTAATTTCTTAAGTGCTATGGTGCATATTCATGACCATAATACATACTAACAAGGTTTATTATTCAATGTTAATAGTTAGTGATGAGTCTTGCTACAACAGTGTTCAAATATCTAAAAATATGTCATGCTAGAGCATAAATTAAAGAAAATAATACTTGTTGGTTAATTCTGTTTCTCAGTACTAACACAACATATACAAAAAGTACCTTACCTGGTCAATGAGAAGTTTAGCCATATTAGATAATCCAAATGCCATTTGGACAGTGCCCCACAAACTTTCTGGCTTGAAGCAATCTATTGCTTCCACCTGAAAATAAAAGCAGTTGAGAAACATTACTATCAGATGAGAAAACAGTACATATCAAAAATAATTAGTTTATTAGGATACTAAGATTTTAAGTCTACATTAAAATACAAGGCACTCTTATGGACACTACACTTCATGATGACATGCCCCTCCCATAGGACTGACTAATAACCTTGGTGAATGGCTTCAAATTCATCTTTAGTCAAAGTTTTGAAAACATTAACAAACATATACTCCCTTAAGTATTCTCCAAAGTAAAATACTGTATGCAATAGTGTTCAAAAACACCAGAGGCTTAAAGACACAACTAATATGAAAATACTGATAGGTACTTGTAGACCTAAATAAACTTATCTTATTTAGAACCATAAATACATGATATGAAGTAAATCAAAACTGAAGGAGAAGTAACACAGAAATATCGAGATAGAGGAATCTCAGGAAAACTCAGTAATTACTTAAGTCACTGAGACAATTGCAGTGTACAGTTATGTACAATGAAATTTTTCTAACTTACACCATGCACCCAGGTATCAACATTATCTTGAGATAATTAAAAATATCACTAAGCAATTTCATTTCTTCATAAGCATAAACTATTCTTCAAGTGGATATGTCTACTGTTCCGAATTAAATACATTCAGCACTCACAAACATACATAAAAAACTACCTTATGCCAGCATCCATAATAGGGTAATGTCACTCACCTTTGAAACTGGAGGTTTACCAGTTCCTAAGGACAGTACTACAGATGGCTTTACAACCTCAGAACCTCTTCCTAGAGCATTTAGTGTTGTATTGTACTCAACAATCTCTGTCAACACGTCCAATGTTGGATTATTAGAAATCAAGCCACCATCGATAAACCTTCCATAAGCTCTGTGTCAAAAGATATTAGTTTTTCATTATGACTTCCATTGTCTTTTTTGAAAGGTAACAGTTTTCTATCATGTCTTCACATGTACTGTACTGTATTGTACTGTCTCCAAACAAAATGAAGACTGCTTTAGAGAAAAAGACTGAAAATATGCTTTGCAAAATAAATTTTATTTGGAAAGTAATTGTCAACCAATCATAAATACTGCACCTAAAGTACGAAGGAGCTGCTCCTGATGCTCGAGCTGCATGCCATACAAGTTGCTGGTCAGGTGTTTTGGTAGGTGTGAAGGCACTTGCACCCTCAGCACGCAAGAGTTGTTCTCCACTTATATAATTTCGGAAAAGGTGGAGGTCAGCTGGGAAGCGGTCAGCTAACACTCCAGTTACTATTACACTGTTTCAATAAAAAAAAATTACTGATGCATATTGTTTTCTGGGATAATTTAGATTTACTTTTCATTATTATTACACTATTGAAATATAAAATGTAATTGTTGAATAATGTTTAGGACTAATTCAGATTCATTCATCCTTTCCTGGCTGTGAGATGTCATATTTAAATGTGCTACTAAATCTCTCTCACATGAGAAATGTTCTACCTTACTGACAGTATTGAAACGTGAAGGTGAAAACAAGCACAAATAGGTACACTACTGAAACAATCATCTAATAATAAGAGATATGAAAAATTTCAGAAGCTACTCTTTAGACATGATTCCTATGAATAAAAACTCTCAAATTCAAATGTTTTTGGTGAAGCACTTTCCTTTCTATTTCTTTAACACTTACAGTCAGGGGTAAATATACATTAACAATACCCTGAGACTAGACAAACTAAGGCCAGCCAATTCAAATAAAAAAAAGCATCAAGGGACAGTGGATATGGAAATGCACAGGGTATAAGAAAAATTGTTTCAAATTTTCTCTACTTTTCACAAAAAATTGAAAGTGAACATTTCCAAGACACTCATAAAAATGTGTTAATTTTAGCAAGTTATACATGTTCTTTCTCACATTTTTTTATACTTTACTTTGCAATATTACAATTACAGCTCACATAATACCGTAAAAGAAAAGAAAAAATCAGCAACAATCCTGGAGTATATTTATAAACAAATATTTAGATGTACTAGGATGGGGAGACACAGTATCTTTAAGCGAGTTAAACTATTGTAAAAGATAAGAACTAAAACCAACAACAATCCCAGAGTACATTTATGAGCAAATTTATACAAGACGTACTGGGATGGGTAGATGTAGTACATTCCCCCTTCACAATCTCAAGTCACACTAATGTCCCTGTATCCTGAGTTGAGGTATTGCCATATAGTCATATATGTCCCATTCAAGTGATGTAAACGTTTTCCTGAAGATTCATTTAAATATCATGGAGAAAAATAATAATCGTATGATCTGCACCAGAGATTTTCATATACAATTATTGGGTATCAAATGATCCCTCCCATCCCTAGGAGGTTAAGTTTTTTACTGTCCATTTCAGTTTTATTAACAGCAAAATCTTCAGGATTCTTCATATTTCAAAAGTTCTACTATTTTGGCATATCATTTAGTTAACAAGTCACTCTTCCTCACAGAAGTTTAAAGATATTTTTTGCAAGCATATGCAAGGAGGATACTTTGTGCAAGCATATGCAAGGAGTCACATTATAATAACAGTATAAAAATATTTTTAAAAACAAATTAATTTTTCATACAAACCCAATATTTTAGCATTAGCTTCTTAGTAAAATGTGCAAAAATCTAAATATAAAAGTAGGAGGAAAGGCCACTTTCAGTAGCTGAGTGCTTGCATGTATGATTTTCCCATGTCCCCTGTGGCTTGCTGCCTCACTTCATGTGTCTGAAACACTTACAAAAGAGCAGCAGGGTTTGGAAGTAAGCCTTATAGGTTAAGTGTTCGATTTTATGAAAAATTTACATTTTATGTGTTGATCATAAATCTATTAAGGTACTTATTTTTACGTTAGCCAGAATAGCAATTTGGAAAGGAGCTGAGCAGCTGATACCCACTTTCTGTATGTTAGAGAGACCTGAAGGAGCCAGATGAAGTTTCTGGGAAGAAGAAACATGAAGAGCCTAAAGATCTGAGCTTTACAGGGGACCATTAATTAGAATGAGCCTAGTGACTTCAAAAGTATTATGCCTAGTAGAATGCCAAAAGAAACGTTTTACAATGTGATGAAGACGATCCTCATGACGCTTCACCACCACTAGAGCTAAGGAGTGAGTAAAAATTCATGAGAAATATCTTTTAAACAACAAGCAGCACTTCCACATGCCAGCCACTAAAACTGATTGACCATCAAGATTTCTCTTAAAAAGAAGGGAAGTGAAGAGTGCTCTTATGTTAGGAACCTAAACCTTTATTTGGGCAGCAAGTTCTTCAAAAACATTTCTGTATGCTTTAAAACATGAAATCTTCATATCCTGCTTCCTGACTTGTTGATAATACAAGCCCTCACTAAAATCTGCACTCATAGGCAGATAAAGGGAAAAGACCTATTACGTCAAGGCTCTGGTGAAGCCTCTTGATATGCAGTTTCTAAAGTAGCTCTTGCCACCTGGGCAGGCTTCTGGAAACATCTAGAGGAACAGTAGGTCAAAGAGCCACTCCTTTGAGGATGCAAAAGGGCAATCAGCATCAACCAAAAGTTGATCGAGTTCCATACTGTCTGACATTGCCCTCATGAGTCAGAGTGAAAGTAAGGCGAGAGGCTAAGGTCGTAAAGTTTTAAGAGCACCATAATGCTTAAAACATATTAAAGACATTAGGTATCAAACAACCTTGAAGATATGGCTTACAAGCTTTACCAGTAACAATCTAATTCCTATATAACAAGAGGTTACCTTAATATAATAAAAATAGGTTTTGGAATTGAATGACAGAAACACTGCTGCTATGCAGTATATAAAAGACTATATAGATAACATTAACGTAATGTCTCCATAATGCTTATGACTGTTACCAATACTATGTAAGATAAAAGTCATAAAATAGTATCTATGCTTAAAATAATAATAATAAAACAATAATAATCAAAATAGTAAAAAAATAGTTATGAAGTGCAATGAACAAATGGAAATATCTAAAACTAATGAACATAAAATAATGTAAAAACTCAGTATTCAAGCTATCATAACACACACTAACATAATATTCAACTCAGTGGTGAAACAGTAATAAAACTACAAAACAGAAGTTGAACAGATTCAATGAACTCCCTGCAAAACACTTAAACAATAACACTAAAACACAATATTCAACTTCACACTGTAAACAGTAAGAACAACTACATAACAGAAGTGGAACAGGTTCAATGAACTCCTTGCAAAACACTGACACTCACCAAGGACATAATAAGAGAGCATCAACTACAATCTCAAATGAGACTTTATACTCCAAACTGAAAGGATACAAATTCAAGTAAAATGCAAGGTACATAATTCATGAAATATCTACTACAAGATATCAGTCATGATACACAGTGGTTATTCAATAAAAGCAGGTGTACTTACAAGGGCAAGCATGGGAGTAATAAATACCTTTCAGCTAGCAAAGGAAGAATACACGTAATAATTAAGGAATTTGGGAGAATTATGCATACACCATTAAATATTGGGTAGATGCTAAAGTCCTACCAGAAATTTGGATGAAGCAAGATAAACCACTGGAAGCATAGGGAAAAACTCTATTACCACTACAGGAGCTGCCCAGATGAATACCTGACCAGGTCAGTGTTTTTCTTCCTATTATGTCCAGGGAGTTGCTGACCATAAGATTAGAAGATAATGCAGGAGTGAGAGAGGGGAAAAAGACCGAAAAGAAAGAATAGAATAGACTTATGACCAGACCTAACTGACTCTCTATGTAAACTAACAGCCTCTCGCATCTTTGAATGTCTTACAAAAATGTTATTTTCATAATAAAATTAAGTTTTATATATACTTACCAAGTAATTATATAGCTATACGTTTTCAAACACGGCAGCCTAAAAATTTAAAATTAACGGTAGCACTTCAATTATTTTGTGTAGGTGACGAGATCCCGTCCACTTTCGGGGAAGGAGAGGAACAACTTAGCAAAGAGCTCAAATCATTTATGCCCCTGATGTCCGTGTGAGGGGAGGAGGGAGGGCTCTGATTCTATAATTACTTGGTAAGTATATATGAAACTTAATCTTATTATGAAAATAACATTTTCATATAAGTAACTTACCAGGTAATTATATAGCTGAATCCAAACTGGCAGGTGGTGGGGTGCATGGATATATTCTATTCCAAAACATAAAGAAAAGTAATGACTTTAAAATGAAAAAAGTTGCTAGTATTGATACAATGTATGCTGTTTCCTTACCTGGTAAGGGAGCTACGGCAGGAGGATACTGCCTCTGGTTGGTGCTCATCTTAACCTGCAGTGGTGTGGCGGTACAGCCATGGGTCGCCCCTACTTTAGTGGGAACTTTGCAGCCATATGGCTAGCAAAGCTTAAAAAGGTGCCCTTGCCTGGGCTAGAACCAGAATAAAAACCTGAAAAAGCTGTCACCTACACTGTATAAAAACCACACCCAAACCACTAAAAAACTGGTGGGTACTCAAGGTACAGTGTACCCCCAGGCTCCTCCTGGGCTCAACACCCTGAAACAAGGCAAGCAGATAGAGGAGGGAAAGAGAGCTCCCTATGCTTTCTCTCCCAACACCATGCCAGCCACGGATAAAGATCCTAAGGTACTACAATTTTCAAATACAGTTTCCACTTCCTTAAGGTAATGAGTTGCGAAGACCAACTGCAAGATGGATGAGAGGGACATATTATGTCTAAAGGCAAGAGAGGTATGACAGCTCGGACCTCATGAGCTTTCACTTTAAAAGAAGGCAGGATATCCTCTTGGATCCAGACGAGAAGGGTTCCTAACTGAGCACCAGAGATGACCAGATGGCCCTCTAATCTCTTCGGTCCTTTGTAGGTAATATCTAAGGGCTCTTGGCGCACAAAGAAGCCTCTCTTCTCCCTTCGTTCCAATGATGTCCATCAAGTTTTTAATGGTGAAGGAACGGGGCCAGGGCTTGGAAGAACCCTTGTTCTTGGCAAGAAAAACAAAAGAGAACGACCAGACTGCATCTCCTTGAGCGAAACCAACTCCCTTATCAATAGCCTGAAGCTCGTTGATCCGTTTGGCCGTGGCCAAAGCAACAAGGAAGAGTCTTCCTAGTAAGATCTCTTAGAGAGAGAACGGAGAGGTTCGAAAGCGGACCTGCAAGCCACTTTAAAACTACATCAAGATTCCAAGAAACATCTTCTGATTTCCTTTGCTTAGTAGTGTCACAGGATTTGATGAGGTCATTGAGATCCTGGTTAGAGGAGAGGTCTAGCCCTCTGTGCTTGAAGACTAAACACAACATTGCTCTATACCCCTTGATGGTCGAAGATGATAACTTCTTGGAGGACTCAGGTCGAGCAGGAAATAGGCAATTTGACTTACAGATGTTTCAGAAGATGAGATGTTATCTTGACTGCACCATCTCCGGAAGACTGTCTACTTGGATTGATAAACGTTGCTGGAAGACTGACATCTACATCTAGCAATAGCCTCCCCAGCTGCTTTTGAAAATCCTTTTGCTCTGACAAGATTCTGGACAGTCTGAATCCTGTCAGAGCCAGAGTGGACAATCTTTGGTGAAACCTGAAGAAGTAGGGCTGTTTGAGAAGAGACTGTTTTTGTGGAAGGAGCCTCGGGAAATCCACTAACAGTTGAAGCAGGTCTGGGAACCATTCCTTCATTGGCCAGAACAGAGCAACTAGGGTCATCGAGATATTGCACTTGGGAAGCCGAGCACTCTCATCTGACTGGTTGCCTATAAGGACAGTCGAGGCTAGAGAAACCAGGACAGCCGGTGCAAAGAAGTCAGGAAAGCTGGCCAGAAGATATCTAAGCAGGGAAGCATAAGCCGAAGGAGGGGAGGGTGCTTGATCGAGAACATCTTCATCTGAAGAAACCAGTGACAGAGACACATCCTTGAAGGCTTTGGGAGCAGTGGGGACTTTCTGTAAAAGACCCATACTAGCTGACAGCTGATGCTTAATTGACTCCAACAAAGAGTCCTCCTGGACCGAAGCAGGAGCTTGAGGGCAGGTAAAAGTGGGGCAGCGTGCTCAAGAACAGATGCTGGAGCAGGAGTTGGCACCACAAGCTTGGGAACCAGAGACTGACACTTGGAGGTGGGTGCCAAAAGCTCTGGTGGTGACTGGTGCTCGGAGGCCGAGAGGTACTAAATGAAGACGACTGCTGTCTGAGTGGGTCTTTCGGGTGCTTGGCGCCAAAAATGGGCGCTCTACATAAGGTGGAAACGGCTCAGGGCTGTCCCAACCTGTCACAGGGGTCATGCCGAAGTAGAGGCAGGAGGCTAAGCAAAGTTGCAGGAGGGTTGAGGACTATGACTGGCTCCTCTATACCTCTTTACTGGAAGAGGGGAGTGATCTGAGCCATCAGAGCACCTCTTGAGAGGATGAGACAAAGCAGGGAAGAGCCACTGGCACCTCTTGTCAGGGCTGGAACCTTCTGAATCTGACGAGAGGTGATGGGCTCTCACTTTGGCGCCTTTCCAATGGTCGTCTGTCGACACCTGGGATTGGGCAACAGGCTCGACTGAGGGGGTGACTACCCGTGGACAAACCCCACTGACCTCCTGTGGACCTCCAGTATGTTTTCTCCCAGGTTCTGGGGAGCAGGACAGACGTTCACTTAAGAGCACCAGCGGGACGAGTAGCCACCTCCTCCACTACACTGTCACTATGCACATTAGAAGACACTTTTTCTGAAAGCACTTTTAGGGAAGCCCCTAATTCAGCCACTGCATTGACAACTAAATTATTTTTCAAATCAACCTTGATTTGAGGCTGGCAATGGGATCAGGATCAGAAGGCATGAGAACCAAGAACAGGAGTATGTGGTAAAGCAGTAGGAGGACTTGGGATAGGAGAAATAGAAAGAACTGGTGATAAAGGGACAGTACTATCCTCTACTGGCCTAGTCAAAGGAGCAGATTCTAGATCAGCCCTATTTTTGGCTCTATAGGCCACATTTCCCTTTTTCTCCCTCTCAAGCTTGACTAAATGAGATATTAACACTCCATTTTTTATCATACCAGTCCTGACATTCACTGCAAGTATTCTCCCTACTACATTTAACACACTTGGAATGAGAGTTGTATGATGATTTCGTTAATCTAGTCTTGCACCCCTCACTGCAAAAGTGAAAGCTATAAGAACTAGAGTCAGACATTATGAGAAAAAGCTAGAATAATGTTAACTAAATAGTTAACAAGGCAACTAATCACTGAAGGCCACAACAAAATTCAAATACGTCATCAATTCCTTGAAAATACTTCCAAAAAATGATGAAGA
The DNA here is from genome assembly GCF_040412425.1 of Macrobrachium rosenbergii. Lineage (NCBI taxonomy): Eukaryota > Metazoa > Arthropoda > Malacostraca > Decapoda > Palaemonidae > Macrobrachium > Macrobrachium rosenbergii. Next base: position 13,067,226 of record NC_089758.1, read on the forward strand.
ACAGCTGCAGAGAACACCCGATATACATCGAGAGCTGGCAGAAAACAAACTGAACTCTTTGCTACATTGTTCCTCTTCTTCCCCTAAAGTGGGGGGTCTTGTCACCTACACAAAACAACTGAAGCGCTACTGCAAATTTTGAATTTCTAGGCCACTGTGGTTGAAAATAATTACTTATATGAAATTATTCTTTCTCACACAGAGAAAAAAATCAATAAAATCCGCCTCATTACCCCTACCCGTGTGATCATGTCCAGCTGAACACATTCAAGTTACACAAATTCATTCGTATAGAGTATAACAAGCACAATACCTTATACAAGAAAAAGAACCATACAGTCAAAATATTACAGCCAATTAATACTGTATGCACACGGATACAGCTTGAAGAATTCTGACAAGAACACATACATTCCAACACCACCTGGTGATTACAGACAGTCCATCTGGGTCAGCTAAGCATTATTCCTTTGTTTATTTAGAATGCTAACTTTAACAATTGGTAAGATTCATCCTAAGTAATTCTAAAATATGAAAACTGTCACAACTATAACTCACTTGGTTCCCATGATATCAGACATCTTAGTTAGTTCTCCAAGCTCTTGTTTTAGGATTTCTTCCAAAGGCTTTTCATCATATGGTCTGCGGCCAACAAACACAAGATCCTTCATTCGGAAATAAAGTCCCTGGGTATACCGTGTGGTTTTCCCTGAAATAAAATATATCTCATGAATTGAGCATACAAACATGAACAAGGAACATATGGCCAGCCATAAGAGTATTGAGAATTTCAATTCTGAAGTGGTTACTTTATTAATAATATTAACATAGGATATTTACTGAAACTGGTACATACAAAGTACATACCTAAGGCTAAAGCCAGGGCCAGGATACCACCTGTGCTTGTACCCGCAATCCAATCAAAGAGATTGATTACAGGCTGACCAGCAGCTTCCTCTATGGCAATTAACAACTGAATCAAAATTAAGCCCTTGATCCCTCCGCCATCGAGGCACAGAATGCGACCGCCTCTCCTGGGGCTCCCACTTGCTTTGACAGTTGTAAATCTGCAAGAAGAAACCAACTTCATCAGACATGCAGAAGGATCCACCAAATGCTAAAAACTATTTTGTTCATTATATGCTTTAATTAAAGACATGATTATAAATAAAAAGATTCAAAAGACTGATTCTAGACAAGGTGGACAATATTATCACAATCACATGAAGTCACTACTTACATCAAACATAAAAGGATCCACAGCATGCTAACTTATTCTGTAAATTATATATGAATCAGGATGGTAAAATATGGAAAAATTCTATAAATTACTACTCCCTTAAGCAAACAACAATACTAGCACATAAAATTCCATTCCATCCACTATTACCAAAAGTCAATTAGGTTCCTACCCAATTGGGGCTTGTGAGTGAATTTCTCTTTGTATCTCTGTTATTGTTCTCCCTAACGTAGCTGCATCCAGAATGTCATCGTATGAAATTCTGCTTCTGGAAACCAGATTGGTCTCAGGTGGCACCCCATCAAAAGAACCAGATGGTGAACATCCGTCAGTGCAATTTGCAAGCCGTGTCTTGCACCTTGGAGCACCTACAGCATGAAGGACGTACAGCATTATGTTCTTTTCCTTCAAACTACCGCTTGCTATGATATGTCGGACAGACTCTCCCTGTGAACATGTGAGAAATAGATGTAAAGACATTTTCCACAACATTGCTCATAAAATGAAAAATTAAAAAACAGGTTTTCACATAGGAAAAACCTAAAACCCATTTATAGTAGTCGCTGTTGAGTCCTCAAAGAGTTACCCTCCATGGTTTACCAGAGCTCCATGGGTGACAAAACTAATGTCAAAGAATTCTCTTATAGCTGATCTCGCAGCCGGGTATTGTGTCATGGTGATAAACACTGTAACACTTGATGGAGTATATACTGGACTCAAAGATAAGGGGGCACTTTCCCAAATCTTTACAGCGACGCTGTATACCCAGGTTCTTCCATCGTCAAAACCTGCTTAGAAGATGAAGTGATCAATGCGCATGCGTAACCTGCCATAATGTCAACAACAGACCCAACTCAGAGACCAAAAGCAATACTTTCTGTCGGTCAATGCAGGATGATACCTTGCCCAAATCCCATGCCTTTTCGTCAGGGAAGTGGGAGGGTTTTGAGGACTAAACAGCGACTACCAAAAATAGGTTTTTCCTACGTCAAAACCTGTTTTTTTATAGCATAGTCGCTTGTTTTGTCCTCAAGGAGCTTTACAAAGAAATTGACAGGTGACAAAAAAGTCATAAGCTCTCAATTTTTAATCCTAACACCCCGAAGGAAAAACATTTCTGGTCCGAGGTCAAGCCACAAATTTCAAACCCCATTCTTTATTTCAAATACTCTTCAAGTTTTGATACCAAAGAACAAGACACTATACGAGAACTTATGTTTTAGGATGTAGTTCTACAGTGGCTTATCTAAGCGTGCCGTGTTTGGTTGTAGTACTGTCGCCCTTCTCCCAGTGATAGTTAGCATACTCACCATCAATAAGACCCCTGATTTTCTGCTGTATTACCTAGGGGTTAGGACTAACCATGCCACCTACTGATACACAGTGTAGTCAAATTTGTTCAAGCTCATACCAATAATGTTTTTTAAAAATACTGTCTCTGATGACCACCCTATGCATCTGGAGACTTCTTCAAATGAGACATTTCTGAAGAAGGTCAATGATCTTCTTACCTTCCTAATACCATGTGACCTAGGAACGGAGTGGGGATTTGCTTTTTTAATGAGAAACACTACAATCATTCTCAGACCTTGTAGGAGAGTGGTTAGTTTGTGCTAGGGTGTAGGAGAATCTGACCCCCCAGGATGTTTGCTGTGACTTCTAGGTAAACCTTAAGTGCATGAACCAGGCATAATGTCTTGTCTGCTAAATTGAGTTTTCTTATCAGACTACATTTCCTTCTTAAAGGGTCCTCATTCTTGGCCCGGAATGATGGGCCAGGGTACAACAATAATTGATGGTCTGCTGTTTGAGTGATGTATATTCCCCGTCTAAGAGAGCCCAGTTCATTAATAGGAACTCCTGATGCTAATGCAATCAAGGAGATCGCCTTTTGTAGCATGTGAGTTGTGGTTGTATTAGGTCCACTGAATTGAGGGGTTGATGGAAGTCTAAGCACCTTGTTCAGGGACCAAGTAATTGGAAGGCTTTCAGGAGTGGGTCTTTGTAGAGCAAAAGACCGCAGAAGGGCAATGACAACTTCTATATTAGAGTCAATCCCGAATCCATAAAGCAGGGTTACATTAAAGCTGCCTTGTATACCATTGTTGTAATAGCAAGGCATTTGTCTTCAAAAAGGTATATAAGAAAATTTAAAAGTGTTTCCAAAGAAATCTTAACTGGGCTCTCAGTATGGATATAATCTAACCATATCTTCCTTACAGACTGGTATTGCCAGATAGATGATGTTTGTAATTTTTGCACTATGTAACTAGCAATGTTGGGCGAGTAATTTTCATGGTAGATATTTAAAAAATCCATACGAGAAGGTCTCGGCTCAGAAAGGAGGATGTGTAGACTACTTTCCTTCCTACTGTCTGGGATAGAACAGCGGACAGTAGTGGAATTGATCTCTTTGCCTGTTGTTGAAGTAATAGGAACTAATGCCTGTTTGGCCAATTTGGGGCTAGTAAGTAAGCTGTTCCTCTGAAGGTTAAAAGTTTGCTCAAAACCTAAGAAATCTGGGACAATGGAGGAAAAAGATATATCGTCCTCCATTTGTTCCTGTCTTGTGGGAAGGCATCTCTTGCTGTTGCTTGACTGTCCAAGTTTGGAGACACATATACTGGGAGTTTGAGATTCCCATATGTGGCGAACAGCTCCACTTCCGGTTGTGGAAGCATGTTAGCTATTGTTTGAAAAGAGTGGTTGTCCAACATCCACTCTGTTGAGGCTGTCATTTTCCTTGGTAGAAAGTCTGCTATTATGCTGAAAGGCTCTGTGGGTGAATTGCAGACAAGTACCACTTCCTTGCTTGCGCCATCCGAAGGATGACTAGCATTATCATATTAAGAGGAGGTGAACGTGATCCTGGCTTCTTGATGCAGGACCTTCCAATCATGTTGTCTAAACCCAACAAAATGTTTCTCTCTTCTGGAGGTTTGAGTTTTTTGAGACACAAAAAGACAGCCATCAGCTCCAGGAAATTGATATGACAATTCCTCAGAGTAGCTGCCACTTGACGATCTTCCTAATATCCTCCCAACCTGTCAACGTGGTATCTGTGTATTGTCACGTACAGACTGAGGATTCAGGGTGACCTGTTTCGCCAAAGATTCCATCCGGATCCAAGGCCAATGTATCTCCCCAACTTTTTTTTAATCTTTTGATGAGGTCAGTCTCGCATCTTTTTTCTTGCATGCAATAGCCGGAGTTCAAATTTTTAGGTGCAATCTGAGTATTGGATCTATTACTGATGCAAACTGCAGCAGGCCCATCATATGTTCTAGTTACCATCAGGAAACTCTGGGCTGTGCAAGGAGCCTTTTGAGGACTTGTCTCATTCTGTTTTAAGTATAATGGTGAAAGACAACAGGCTGTGAAAAGTATCCCAACACAGTTCTAGCTACTGAAAGAGTCTGCTGGCATGAGGTGGGATTTTTTCCAATTTATTATAAAACCTTTTGACTGTAGTCTGTTGACCACTGCTCTTAGGTTTCCTCAAGCACTCTTTTCTTGTGGGCACCCAGATCAACCAGTCATCTAGGTAGGCTATTAGTTGTATTCCCTCTTGTTTGAGTTCTCGAACAACTAACATTGCTAATTTTGTAAAAAATTCTTGGGGCAATGTTTAGCCCAAAGGGCATGCCTTTGAACCTATACGTATCTTTCCCTATCAGGAACCTTAGGAAGGGGTGGAAGGGAACGGCAATAGGAACACGCCAGTATGCATCTTTCAGAGCTACAAAAGCTGCCCAGGTCCCTTTTGGAGTGACCAGAACGTACTTGGGCAATGATAGTTACAGTGCCTGAAACTTTTGGCAAACAATGTGCTTGTTTAATGCTGATTGGTCAAGGATCACTCTTCCTCCAGAGGAATCTTTTTTGGGGACACTGAAGAGATGCGCTTGGTGGCGAATATCCTCATTTCTCTATGGCTCCCAGAAAGGGGTCTGGTTTTTGGAAGAACCCCTTTAAAGGAGAGGGAGTGATGAGACTGTTTCCACCCCACACACCCCCGTTTGAAAATAATGCTGTGTCCCCAAGGGAAAGACTTCCATTGCATGTGGTGTTGTCGAAGTCGACCCCCGACCATACAATTCCTATTGGTACCTGCCTCTTCCTGTGCCTTTGCCCTTGATAGGCATTCCAGGTGTTACTTTTCCTTTTCCCCTATAAGAGGGTCTTCAGACCTTGTGAAAAGGATTTCCTTGCTGCTGTTGTTGTTGTCCCTTTGTAAGGAGTTGTCCCTTCTGACCACCTGCCTGCCTTTGAGGAAAAAATTTTTTGGGGTGACTGAAGGCTTATAGGATTTTTAATCATAGCAAGACTTCTTGGGCTGGGTAAAGGGAAGTTTCAGGTTTTTTATTTCATGAATTCCCTTTTTCCTAGAAGAGTGTACTCTGTACAATTCTGTTGGTGAACTTGCTCCTTAAGTTTAGCCACAAGTCTTCAAACAGGTCCTTACAGAAGGGGTTAGAATGTAATAATGAAATTACATTGGGAAGTGACTTGTTGGATCCCTCCAATATTTCCATTCACACTTTTATGCACCACTCTAGAAAGTCATAGAGTGCTTCCCTTAGGGTTCTCATAAAACTTTTGACCACAACACCAAAATTGTTCTGGAATCTTCTGGAAGCCTTTTGGTGGCAACTTCCAGAATGGTTTAGGTTAGTTTTCATACCTGTACAGTATATGGCTGTTTTACTTATATACTATTAGTACTTCTGCATTGGCTATATGAAATTTTAATTCTAACTGTCATATCAATCAGACTAACTGCTATAAACTAATTTATTTAACTAACCCAAGCTGCTGTTTTACATGGCTTGGGTTAATGCTTCTAGTATAATCTACGTTAAGCTAAGAATAGAGGGTTCTCGCTTAACCTCTTCTAGGCCACTGCCTATTCTAGGCTTATTTAAAGCTTAAGGATATAAACTATACAGAAAACAACCCTATTATTATCTGGTTTTCTGTGGCCAAGACTAACCTTTTTATCCGATATTCGGCCACCACTGTTTTAGTCTAGTAGTAGGATATTCCCCTAAAAAGGGGTTCCTACTTAATCTGGTTAGGCTACTGCCTGTTCTAGGTGTATATCACCTTTAAGGATATAGGCTACATAAGACCCTACTAGTATGTAGACTTACAAATAGGCTGCCAAGTCATAAAAACTAAGTTATTTTATTGAGCCTAAGATACTGTTTATATATAATCCTAGGCTTAATTGTTCTTTCTCAACCTAGCATAGGGTATTGCCTAATCTAGATTATAGATCATTCAGATTATTATAGATCACTCTTGAATGTATAGGCTATATAAAAACAGAAACTTACTAATATGTTACCTTGTAGTTAGTCTACTATTTTTATCTAACCCAGGTTGCCTAATCTAATCCGGATTATTTAATTCACACTTAAGGGTATGGGTTACATAAAGCACAATTACCTTAGTATTTAGCGTTAAAGGTAGGCAACCATCTCAGCACAGATTACTATTTTATCTAGTCCTAGGTTACATGGTCTAGGTTAACGATTTATGTCCAATGATGGGATGTTTCGTAAAAAGTTATCACTTAATATATGGTACTGCCTAGGCCTGGATTATTTAGATCATGCTCAAGTGTACAGGCTTATATAAAAGGAAAAAATTTTACTAATATGTAACCTTACAGCTAAGCTAGAGATTTATTTTGCCCAGATATTGTTATTATCCGATCTTAGGGTCACTGGTCTAAGCTAGGCCACTTAGGGATACGTAATCCTAGGTTATAAGCTAGGCCATTTAAGGATACGTAATCCTAGGTTATAAGCTAGGCCACTGAAGGATACGTAATCCTTGGTTATAAGCTTGGCCAGGTTGTAGGCTACAGACAACATCCACCATTGATCTAGTCTACATTATTCTCACATACTGCCTAGATTATTGTAGATATCATATAATCTGAAAGGATTTTCTATGTTAATGATAAGTTGTGGAACATTTTAGTTAAGACATTCAATTAGAATGACAAATCAAAACAATTTGAGGCTTTACAAACTATCAATCTACGATGCACAAGCGCCGACCATTGATGGCAAGAAACGCTGGGTTCTGGCTTTTCAAACAAATTAGCTATTTAATCCAAATTTTAAAACTAAAATTTAAACTGGAACTTGATATCAAGAACTTATCTTGCTATTTTTGATGCTTCCATGATTCTCGCTAATGAATCGGAGAAAAATTTCGCAATTTTTTCTGAATGCTGGTAATAACAAACTTCACTGCTTTGACCAAGAGTAATGGTTCTTGGTCTCCGTGTCAGGTCTGTTGACACTACAGCAGACTACGTATGTGCATTAATCACTTCTTCTTCTAAATAGGTTTTGACAATGGAAGAACCTGGGTATACAGCCTTGCTATAAAGATTTGGGAAAGTGCCCCCTTATCTTTGAGTCCGTTATACAGTATACTCCATCACGTGTTACAGTGTTTATCACTAAGACACAATACTCGGCCGTGAGAACAGCTATAAGAGAACTCTTTAACATTAGTTTTGTCACCCATGGATCTATGGTAGACCATGGAGGGGTAACTCCTGAGGATGAAGCAAGCGACTACACTATAAAAAAAAATTAATTTAAAAAACTGCAAGAAATTAATGTGAAAAAAAGGTCTTACAATACATATTTCTTCATATTAAGGTCCATAACAAATTTAAAACAATGAAAATTTGTTTTGTCATTATTCTAATAAACAATTAAATCACAAATCAAGTGTATTGCCATTTACCATATTTGCAAGCCTATAAAACATACCCCTATTTTAAAAGGAAATTTCTTGAGAAAACACCAATTATTTAGAGTAAATGTAATGCTCCAAGTAGAATGCAATTCTTGTTGACTGGCTAAATTTTCAGTCGAAAACTTTACATTATTACAAACTTTTTAAAATTCAAAACTCAAAATACTACAATCACAACACTGTTTTCAACTGAAAAAAAAAGACGCACTTTTTTATTAACAATCGATGTACTGCCACCAAATACAAGAAGAGCCTGCAGAACACCAGGAGATGTGGCTAAGTGCAGAGCTGTGTTGCTATCATTATCACAGACATTTACTTCTGCACCTCTGGTCAATAGTGTGATTACACAAGAAAGCCTATTGTGCTCAACCTGAAATAAGTTGAAAACAGTTCTTAAAAAAATGGTATAAGGCACTTGTAACGTTATGTATAATCCTCCAAAAATTGTAATAAAATCACTAATGGAAATCCACTTCATGTTAGGTCAAGAAGGCAACATAAGCACGTATGAAGCAGCAGGTACATATTAGAGAAAATGACCAGTAAAAAAATTGCACACTTTGAGAATATGCTGCTGGATTGATTGAATAAACTTCAAAATATCTTAATTTTGTCCCAAAAAATAAATTTCCACTACTTCTTTGTTTACTTGGTTTACTTTATGTTAACTCTTCCCTATTTCTTTTATTTCAAATAAATCTGTACAGTAAACTGTCGATTCCTCACATGCACAAAAACAAGAAACCATAAAAATAAATAGTCTTTGGTTATTTAATCATGAACATATGACTGGTCATTAAGTTCTGTTTAATTACTTTAGTAAGTTGCACCTTTCAAGACTACAAATTAGAGCTCCCCCACCCCAACATCATCATTAGAGCTCTCCCCCAATCCCCGCCCCAACATCATCATCAAGTTTGTGACAGTAAAAAACTTTGAAGCTAATTACTGCAAGGTCATTTGTCTTACCATCTTATGAAGAGCAGTAAGGCCATGAAAGTTTCGGGCATTGACACTGCAGCCGTAATCACTCATGGCATTGATCATTTCTCTTGATGTCGCCCAATGTAATGGTGTTCCTCCATGCTTCATGTCCTACAATAAATATTGAAAGATACTTCACTGCTTAAGTCAAATCACCGATAATAAAATGGAACTGGTTGTGGTAAAGTCATTGTTGTCTGAATGCCTTGAGGCATAAAGGTGGTGGACACATGGAAAATCCAGATAATCAGAATTTGCCTGGCAGCCAAATGCAAATACTTGGTTACACAGCTTGGAATTCCATAACTAGCATATTGAAAGCTAAGCTAACTAGTTTACAAACTCTAAACTTACAGTTCAATCAATTCTTTACAATACATGTAACTGAGCTAAAGTAGGCTTTTGTAAAATAGTCTAGGCTATTGCTCATTCGATATTCTCATCAGCAAAACATAAAAAATACCTTCAAACACTGTATACACAAATTTTATTCTGAAACAAGAACTTATATGTCAAATACGAACAAATGAGATTCCACTGTTTAAGATTCAACCACTGATGCAATTCATTACATAAAGTTGGCTAACTAATATACATTCTACATACTCTTCAGGAATGATAAAGAAAAACAAAGCCATTAATAGTGTTTAGTTCAAAACAAGTCTGTCAATCATAATCAACTTTAATTCACACTGTCAAATACCTAGACATCTACAGTAATGTCTGACACCTTGAAAACTTATACCTTGACTACTTTTTATGTCATTCATGAAAGGCATTATGCCAATCAGAAAATTTACCTTTACAGAAACAAAACAATTTTCATTCATCTCATTTGAAACACTAATAACAGTACAGGTCTCTTTCTAAGTATATGAATGGTACATAGTGAGACATAAATTGGAATTAGCAGGTAGGGTGCCAATTATAATTTTGGAACATTGCAATATTTACAGAATATTTACTCAATTTCTATTTATTATGAATCCAACTGACTGGGACTTCTTAACATCTGGACACTGATAATAAGGAATTTATGATATGTGAAATTCCACTGCATCAATCGCCGTGCTATGCAAGATAGCAAATCTAACATTTACTGTACATATACCTAAAAGTGACCATAAGATTCAAACAAGAAAATACTTCACTGATGAACAAACATGTCCTATCAAATGACATGTCACCCTTCCTATTTCAATATATGAGAAATTATGGCTTCATCAGCTCAGCACAAGTTATGATAAAAAAGCTTTAGTAAATTAAGCCATATAATATCCCAAAAATTCATTACATGGCAAAACTAATTTTGCTTTCAATTTGTACTTAGTGAAAATTAACATCCTGAAACAAAATGAATAGGTATAATCTACTGTTACTTAAAATGACAAGTCTTTCATACAATAGTACCCACAATGGTTTGGTTTCCACTCTATCACCTTAACATCAATTCAGCCTACTTTAATAACACACACATTCCACCTAAAACTCAATAATTATGAAGAGTTCCATGTACAAAAATCACTTTCAATGTGACAAATGCACAGAAGCATTAGGTCTGAGTTTTTGAGAATACAGGTTGTGTATTTTTATCCTGAATGCCCAGCTGTTTTTAATTAGATACACATTACAGTTCTTAGATTTTATGTTCAGGCAGTTCCATCTGTTATACTGCAGATCTGACAACACACCAATGGAAATTTCTATACCCCTTTGCACTTACACTGAAGAATAACCAATTCATAAAAATACAAAAGGCAATGTCTCCAAGCTTAAATATCTGCAAGCGCTTCCTAAAATGTTGCAATCAGTGCCAAAATGATATACTATACTGTATATTTTCTCACTTGCTCAAGGGTAGAAAAGTCTGAGTTATGATTTAGTGAAACTGAGGGTACAGCTGATTTAAAAGCCAGGTCACAACCCAACTCTAACAAATGTATGTACTGTAAGTGGCGTCCAAAAAACCACAATATGGAAAATAAAATTCCAACAGTACTTACTTTAACATTTAGCTGATTTGGATACATGGCAATGATTTCCTTGGCACAAAGCGTGCTGTTTGCAGCCATTGCTGTGTGAATTGGCAGAACTGAATCATGCGTTGCTGCGACATTAACATCAGCACCCGCACAAAGTAAGGCCTTTACACACTCTGGTTTATCTGCTTCACAAGCTAAGTGAAGAGGTGTCTTCCCAGCTTCATTAGGAGTGTCCATAAGGCGAGAAGATTTCTGAGTTACCAGCTAAAAATAGACATGCATATGCATAAATTTTAGCTCTGTTAGTTTCTTGTCATATTTTTAAATGAAGCAAATCTTCAACCTGTGAATAGTTACAAAATGAAATGCTAAATCAACATTTCAACAGAGATGTAATTAAGAAAAAATGTCAAATTCAGACTTACTCCACTGCTTATCAAAGCAAATTTTCAATTTACAAAGTTCATAAAACAAAATGCTGACTTTTAATTTCAAAACTGATGCGTTGACATGCTTGTAATTACTTTCAATTCAGCTCCACTTTATGATCAACTTTATACCAACTTATTTCTTCAACTTATCACAATTCAAATAAAAAAATTCTGGACCTTCCTTTTAGGATTGATGCAGGTACATGCTACAATATATAAACTAAGACAAATAAAAAGAAAACATTATCACCTCACCTGAATAATGGTTGCATTTGACTGTGCAGCAATATGATACACTGAGTTGCCTTTTACATCCGTCACGTCAACACTCACATTTTTTCCATCAATATCTTTATCACATCTAAATGTCCTCGTTTAATAGCTATATGTAATGGGGTCTCTTTCATTTCCATGTCAGCAGTGTCAGCAAACCTTCAAAACATAACGTACAAGGTCTTACTAAAGGTTTAACAGCATTGCATGTGACATGGCATTTACATTAATATTTATTGCTCCAGTTATTGTTAAATAGAACCCAAAATGACATTCACAGAACCAATTTTTTATACATCTTGTATCAAAAATTCTTTAATGTATAAAAAAATTACTCCATCAGTAAAAACACTTGCAAAGCACTCGAAAACCTTTAACACAGCTGGGGTGCAGTTAGCAAATTATAGGTAAAGAAGTAAGAAAAGTTCTAAATGCTAGACAGTGCAAACCCTATAGGAGTTGTGAAATACGACTCAGTGATCTTAAAGTGAATGACTTTATTCTGAATAAATAAAATTGAAACAATTTAACTTTCTGGAAAAATCAAAGGTGAAATCAGGAAAAACCACCATTCAGACATTGTTGAGTTATGAAGTCTCATTAAGTTACAAGAATCAATGCTGATGTCTGCAATCCAAGAGAAAGTCTGCTGAGCAAATCACATGAATTAGCTGAGTTGCTTATCAGTGTCTATATTTATTTTCTGTAACACCAGTTTGGCCCCAGAAGAATAAAAGGATTAGAGCGCAAGTCCTTCATAAAAATTTTCATATATTGTGACCTGTTGTTCAGTGTAATGAATCTTAAATTTTTCACTGCAAGTGTTAAAGGACAATAGCTAATTCTTCCTTGGAGAAAGATTATGATCTAAAGAACTTCTCCAAGACCTTTCATTCATCAAACCTCAGCTCCTTTATGGCTCCCAAGGCAACTAATTAATTTTTAAGTGTTCAAACTCAGGTGATGATACTCCTGGTATTTTCTATAAAGAAATAACAATCATCAAAAATGTGTTTAGTGGCCTTCTGGAAAACCAATAATAATCCAAAGATGACTTTAAGGCTTGGTAATCTAAATAAAAAAAAACATGCCACCTTCACAGGTTAAGTGCTGAGAAATACCATAATTAGCTCAAGAGTTTGAAAATAAAAGCATACATAATAATAATAAATTTTAAGAGTAATAAAGTTAAAAAGTTCTGTAACGTCTCAAGAATGGGAATCTGGTTAATCATCACTTACTAAAATTAGATTCTCTATAGTACTGTCTTTAGCAACAGACAACAGTAGTAAAGCATATTTTATGGTTAGTACATTTACTGCATTTGGCAATTCATGAATCTGTTAATTTTATCAGAAAAATTGAAACTGTGACTATTAAAATGAGTACGCTATCTTACCTCGCAACTGTCGAGTTAGAAAAAATTCTCGAATATCCTAAATATGCGGCAATATGAGCCACTGTCCAAGTAGGATGATCACGAGTTAGATCACAAATTGTCTGGAGAGCCTGTTGATTGACTACTTCATAAGGCATGTGCTGTGCCAGAGGTGGGAGAACATCCTTCAATGTCACAAAACGAATCTGAGCCTCGGAGGAGTCTGATATCCGGAAGAGGCTGCAAAAGATAAGATACAGCACATGAATACTAATGTGAATATCATTTTGTAAAATTCTGTTATCGTCACCATCAACAAACTTACAAAATTTGATCACACTCAAACTGTATTACTAAGTAATTTAACCAAAGAAATCTCTTAATCCTTACTACATCAAGCTCTACTTTCTCTGAGTGAAGCATTCACTTCTTACATAATTCATTCCTCATGCTCCAGCTACTGGTGCTGAAGAATCAGGAGCACCTCTTGGTAGTTTTCACAGTTTAATAAAAAAAAAAAAATTCAAACACAAATATAATTCAGAAAATAAATTATTTTCACTCAATTTTCTTGCTTGAACCAACCAACTCTGCATGAGCTGAGAATTTTGGCTCAGTGGAACAGTAAAACTATCTTAAAATCAGAACGGTCCAAGGAAGGAGATACTAATGTAATCCTAAGAGATGTAGGTATTGTTATTAATAACACAACAATCACAGGACCTTAAAATTGCTAAAGCAACAATCTAATTCATTTTCATTTCTCCTGTAGTCACCCTGAAGATGGTGGATGGGGGCAATTGAAAGTTCACAAACAATGGGCACCAATACACTTGACTGCCCTAAGCAATGCCAATACATTCATACATACAAATTATGCACAACAATACAGTCACTGTATAATCATACACTACCTGAATGCCTTGTGAAGGGAGTCATCCACTGGCTTATGTAAGAGAAGTTCATAATTATTATTATTTGTCGGCCCATAAAGTACAAGGGAGTCTTCACGGCATACAATCTGAAAGAGAAATTATAAATAAATGTAAATTTAATCAATTCATCCATAGAAAATGTTAAAAATTAAGAAATATAAATCACCTTCTTTCAAGTTTTCAGAAGACAAATAATTCTACACCTGAAATAGAAAGGCAAAGTTAAACATTTTTGTTTTTGTACTTAAAAAATTACTGTAATCATAACAAAACTTCCTGAATGAATTTAATAAACTGAAATCCAGCGTACTAAAATACTTTTTTAAGTGAATTGACTACCAACCTTAGGTTGAGAAAAGCCACTTCATAACTACAATTATTAATAGCAACTTGATTTCCTGCAACACGGCAGTGTTGAATGTTTTGTTTAACAGTTTGCCAAAAACGGGCTCCCCATCTACAATTCTCCCATAATGTCAATCTGATATAAGAAGTAATGACAAAAACTCCAAAGGAAAAGGTTTTCAAGTTAAGAACTTGAACAACTCCATTAATTCAGATTGGTATATACACAAGTTTTCACATATGCCCTATTATCAAAGCTTGTATGGAATGAAAAATTACAACTCAATGCTAAATAAGACAGTCAGCTACTAAAGCAATTGCCAACAGACAGTGTGAGTATATGGAGTGAGAGAAGTTCATAAACACCAAAAGGAATGTTACAGTCAGAAGGCAGGGGGGGGTCTTTCCAGGATATTCTGCTTAGACCACTTGACCAATAAGTAGGGTGATAAATGTGTAACAGGTAATCATTACAGACCATGTTACCTGTTGTTTATAGAAGGTTACAGAAACTATGGTAGTGTACAACACACCAACAGTCTGAGAACAAACTTTCGTAAGACTTATACCAGATGTTACTGTATTGTAAAACCATGGAATAGCCTTTAAAGAACACCACGATGATTCAGTTAAATGTAATTCAAGTACACTGTCTGGCTAAGTCACTCATACAGTGGTAAGAAAGGCCTGGCACACAAACAAAATACATATACTGTACAGTACTATGATGTGGTGGAACCTGGAACTAAACAAATATCAAAATGAAGACTAATTAGCACCACCACGATATGCCATATGACAGACTAAATTCTTAGGGACAAAAAAAAAAGTATACCTTAGTTTTATCAGACCACTGAGCTGATTAACAGCTCTCCTAGGGCTGGCCCGAAGGATTAGACTTATTTTACGTGGCTAAGAACCAATTGGTTACTTAGCAACGGGACCTACAGCTTATTGTGGAATCCGAACCACATTATAGCGAGAAATGAATTTCTATCACCAGAAATAAATTCCTCTAACTCTTCATCAGCCGGCTGCGGGAATTGAACTCCGGCCCATCGAATGACGGTCTGAAGCTCAACCGACTCGGCCAACAAAGGGCTAAAAAAAAAGTATACAGTATACAGGCAGTCCACATTTTATGCCGGGCTCAGCTTACGACGTTCCAAGTTTACGATGCTCTTCAGATATATTCATCAAAAATTATTTCCTAGGTTACAACCCAAGTTCAGGGTTTATGAAGCCAACAATGCCGATCCGACAGAAGAAATATAGCTCTAAAACAGCAGAATAATAAAAATTTGGAGGTTTTTTTTATGAAAAACTCAATAATAATGCAGGTTACGTCATTTTCAAGACACCCACAGGATTAAAAGTAAGGTTTTCTTACGATCTTCGACGATATTTGGGGTTAAGACAATTTTTGGCTTAGTGTCGGAACAAAACCCCCAGTTTAAGCTGGGGTTCCATTCCGACTGCCTGTACCATATGTATATTGGCTATAAAAAATAAAATTAAAGATAAGAACAAATTCAATTTATACTATAAGAAACCATCATTTGGCAAGTCAAAATATACATGTAAAAGAATTTACAATTCACAATCGTACTGAATATATAATCCTTCCTATAGGCAGTCGGCACAACACAATTTGATAAATGGTACCAAATACTTTTTCTCATCTGGCCGATATCTGCACAGCATTTTGTCTCCAATCCAGACTGCACATGAGATGTCAATAATTGAGGTTTGTATATTTATGTGATAAGTAGGGGAGACAAACAGGTCATCTGAAAATTTATGGATTGGATGCAGCAAGTAGGCTAGTAGCATGGGTATTTCATGTCTAACCACAGAGAGGCGAAAATCATAAGTAAATATATTAGTAGAGACAATGATGACTTAAGACTTCATGATTGGCTAGAGTTACAGTAAAAAATTTCATCCTCATCACCATCATGTCTTCATTTTGAAAGAATTCTGGAAGCATGCCCTGTACTCATGCTATGATGGTTAGTTACATCCTGTTTCTGCCTGAAATAACCTAGTCATACATCCTGTTTCTGCTTGGAATAACCTAGTCATACATCCTATTTCTGCTTGAATAACCTAGTCATACATCCTATTTCTGCTTGGAATAACCTAGTCAAAGTTATGTAGGCCTATCTGTCTGACTGGGGTTCAGAAATTTAATGTTGGCTGGTTTTCTCTGGACCATTTCAGGAAAGAATTGACACTAATGACTGAGTTCATACTAAGTTTCACCCCTCTTTCCCTGCTTGTTACTGGTTGACTTCTTTCAGTCAACGTACAAGTATTCTCCTGATCACAATCTCCTTTTTCCTCTCAGAGGCACACAACCTCTTCCTTCCCCCCACCTAAGACTCTGGATACAGAGGGATATGCACTTGGTATGTCTTTCCAACAGGGTGTTATGACTCAAGTAAAGTAGAAGGTATGATTCATATGAATAGTTGATACTCATTCTAGGCAATAAAAGAAACTTACATTTTCCACAGGCATGAAAATTCTAACATTACAAACTATATAGGCTATACAACTGTAAAATATGCAATACCAGGTAAAATCATGGCATATTCTCCAACAGTACCAAGAAATAGCAATGAACAGTAAACTAATTTGTCAAATTAATGGCAGTATCTTAATAAAGTAAAGTGATACTTACTGAAACTCTTGTGAACTGTGAAATTCCAACTTCAGTGACAGTATTCCCAGATGTCCCTTCAGAACCAATCAAAGTCTTGAAAAGATTTCCAAGGAATGCCATATTCTGGAAATGAAAGTCGGGACTATTAAAAAACAACGAAGTTATATATTCCAACAAAAAAGTTGCAAAGTGGTGCCAATAAAGAATGAATTAGAAATGATACAGAAAAAAACTGTAGATACATTTTATCAGTATTAAGACTATTTTGCTATTAAAATCTCCCATCTTGACTAACTAAGTATATGTGGTCCAAATTTTTTCCTTTAAATCCTTCATTTATCTCCACTGCCCCATCCTCCTATCCAGTGACACTACTAAAGCTGAATTTAATTTTTCTCTGTTTTTGAACATAGTGTTTAATTAGAGCAAACTTCAAGTACAATCTGCATTAACGTTAAGGCTTAACTTAATATTTCATAATTATTTTTGTTTGTAGCCTTCTTCACCCATGTTCACATTCTATTATTCTGAGGCATGCCATATCATCTACAAAATTAAAATAAGGAATCTATATGCAGAGTTGAGATATCTGGATTGTCTCTAGCACACAAACTTTTTGGCAACACAGGTTATTTCGAAGTTACCATACTACACATCTAACTCCTGTTATGGGAAGCTCAGGCACATGTTAGTGAATAAGTCAGTGGAGGTAAGATGAAAATGATTCTCATACTTTTTGCCTTTTTATTCAGCATTGGCATTAGGGCCTGGGAAACCACAATTATCATGTTCTGTCTTTTAGAAAAGAAGAGAATATAGAATTTAGGCCAAAGGCCAAGCGCTGAGACCTATGAGGTCATTCAGCACTAAAACGGAAATTGACGTTCATAAAGTTTGAAAGGTGTAACAGGAGGAAAGAGAGGGTGGAAAGTAAGATGGAAGAAAAAGAACATGAACAGAGGTATGGAATGAAAAGAGGTTGCAGCTAAGAGCTGAAGGGATGCTGCAAAGAACCTTAAGTAATGCCTGCAGTGCATCACTTGAGGTGAACTAAAGGCACTAACCCCCTAAGGGGGTATTGTATTTAGTGCAATTTTCTATGGTTATACAGTATTTCATCCATGTGTTGTGTTCATAACCTGATGCCTTTTTTATAAAGGTGAGAGGGTGAAAATCAACATTATACCTGTAAATGGAAGTAACCTAATATGACCATTTTTATTTAAGCAATTTCCATTTTCAGTGTTAGGCATATTCTAAGATAAGAAAAATTGTTAAAAACATCTTTACTACACCATACCTATCTCAATATATGTTTGAATAATAGTGAAATCTAACATAAAACTGAATTATTTGCAGATTAGAGAGGTGGCTACAGTATGAGAACAATTGCAGAAATAAGATAGTTGATGTTATTTTAGTAGCAGTCTACCAGTAGCACAACATATCAACATCACTAAGATAGTAACCTATCAGAAAGTAACTTAAGTATCAGCAATTTTGGGTGTCATAACAGCATTGCTTTCTTAGCTTATGCAGGCAGTGCTTGATTTATGATAATTCACCTTATGATAATTCGATTTTACGATGGGGTTAGCAATTAATACCGATACAAAAATATTTAGAAATATTTCAAAATTTCGCGTGGGCATAGGCAGCAGCGTACAATCAGGCAGCGAGAGAAACCAAATTACAATAGACCAACTTCTTTTCCTCCATCTCTTCATCCCATCTTCTAGTTAAAAAAGTAAAAGAAAGTGATAAAAGTATTGTTAATAATGTTAAACTCTTTGCAAATGCATACAGCCCTAAACAACTGAACAAGAATCTGCTGTTTTGCTAATAACAACCAAATTGGATAACAACAGCTGTTCTGCTTGTATTTCAACCACTGTATGGCAGTAAACAATTACCGTAGTTATGTTACAAATGACATTACGTAGAATAGGACTGATGTATTTTTACATTATACCCTTATTGGCTATGCAGAAAAGATTGGCAAGGAAATACACTGCTAAATTTAAGCTGAGAAAACAATGTTCAAGCTGCTAATGACTATAAAATTATCTAGCATTAGTAAAATGGATGAAATTTGACTGTAAATAAAATTGGAGAGAAAAGTATTTTAATCAGAACTACAGGGCATGAAAGAACAGATATTACTGCTGTTTTCATGTCAATAAGAGATAAAACCATAAATCTTGTGTTATGAAATCAAGTGAAAATAGCGAACAAAATTTTTTTTTAAATAAAAGAAACATGCCCCAATGGCCAATGTCATCTATTGACAAAAAAAATTGCTAAATTAACTCCACAGGAGATGTATTTAAGTTATATTTCGACTTAAAAACACTTTGTACAATGAAAAATAACCCTGTCCCATATAAAGTATCAAGAGATTCATTTACGCCAGCTAGAAGCAAGAAAAGCGCTCTGAACTGAGTTAAATATGTTGAAATAACTTACTGCATAATCAATTTCCAAACCAAAACATTGATCGCTCTGATCATAATTTATATAATACAAAAGCAATATGAGAATGCATACACTATTATTGGATACAGTGAAGTACAGTAAAACATAACTTTTTAAAAGATCCATGGAAAAGATGCATATTCGTTATGCTGATGTTAGTATAATACGATATTAATATGTGGATACAGAGTACAGTATAATGTAGGCTAGGCTACCATATATGTATACGATATACCATGGTGTAGGCTAAGCCAATTCTTGTCTGTTACTCAATGTCTCTTTGTACTGAATTATCACAGGCCAATCTGCATGAACCTCCAGAATTAGCAGATACTAATACCTGTAATTACTATACTGTAAATGTGTAGAGTATACTTATAGTGTAGGCTAGGCAACCATATATGTATAGATCAGTGGTTCTCAACCTGAATACGCCCCTGTCAGCAATTTCCAGGGGGCACGAGGCCTAGGGAAAATGTAAAAATTCTAGAATTATATTCGTTATTTTCTCAACAAGAGTGAGGAACTAATATCAGAAGTTTATAAAAAAAATGAAAAAGTATTGCCTTTTAACGTTAGTTTCCATAGTCTGCCACTCTAGTTAGACTATAATTACCATTATTTTGTAATTATATATTTACCTCCCTCCTGTCCCCAGAAACTCCTTCTCTTTCTCTTTTTTTTTATTTTCCTCCTAATCTGGGAGGAATTTTACTCATAGATGCAAGGGGCGTGAAGGGAAGGACCAGCTCTTAGAGGGGGCGTGTCAATAAAAGGTTGAGAACCACTGGTATAGATGGTACTGAATACCCTTGTGTAGGCTAGGCTATATTCGAGATAATTTTTTTCCAACAAACAATGAGTTTTTGGAACCTAACTCCATTGTAAGTAGGATAATACCTGTATTGAGAAATTTTCTTAATTAAAAACCATACTGCAACAGGTGATTTGTAAATAAAAGAGGAGCAGATATGGTTCATGGAACATTTACAGTAATCAAGGGCTTTGAGGGAACAAAAAGGAAGAAAAGGCCAAGGCATCCTATGTTGTGCTGTTCAGAAATTCATTCAATAATTATGGGATAACCTACCCAATGCCACCAACACTACTCTGCCCTTTAAATGTTACTTATTCTATGCTACCTGCTTTATTATAAGTCTATGATAATCATCTCAATGATAAGGCTGCTTTTGTTTGGATAACCACAGTAAGCATACTGTTTCTTAGCAACATCAAACAGGGGATATTTATCAACAAACGTTTACTTGCAGGCTATTATCACTGTCAGTAATTTGTTTCAACAACAACCATAAAGCATAATAAACTTGAACTACGTTATCATCACAAAAATGACCTTAGTCTAAGTTATGTGACTTCTGTTGTAACTGTATACTGTATTTAGTTTAATGTGCTTAACACTTGTTTATCTGTTTTGTAATTACTGATAAACTCAGTAATAAATATGGTAAAACAGGAGACTACTACCATGGCCTGATTCCCACCAGTTGCTGACCTTTTGTTTTTGATTATGCTTGTATCTTTTGTTTTTGATGTTTACTGTCTTTTGTTTATGTTTTTACGTTCATTCCCACGGGACTGGCACTAAACACGGCAACTAGGCAACTACTCTGTACATTAGTCTATGTCTACCATGGCAAATGTTGGCTAGGCCTATAGACTAGTTACTGATATGTTGGTATGATGAACATCTTATAACTTTTGGTTGTTTTACCTATGTGGGCTAGGCTATGTGGTCATATGATAAAACTGCAGACTACTACCAACCCTCCTCTAGTTTGGTAACTAGCCTACCAGTTTTAGGCCTAACATATAATGGTTATTACTCTCACACCCAATCATTTAAATTAACAACTGGCCTAGGCTAACAAGATTAACTACCACCACCTACAAAACAGGCGGTATTATTTTATAAGTTGCCAATACACACTATGAAATTGTAACTTACATTTTGAAAAAGAACTCTTCATTCTCATTATTTTGAACCCCATAAACACTATTCACCAAATGACAAATAAAAAAATTAGAAAATTTACGACTTATAAGGTAAGAATACCCCTCCCTCCATAGCTAATTAAAACTGTAACCAGTCAACACCCGTGGGTGAAGTTATATTGGTATTTTAAGGTTCTTATAGTGCCCTATTATTTCCTAGTCATTTTTGCATGAAAAACTCAAAATGGTTTTTCCTGCAAAATGGCTAACTGGAGTCTTATTGGCAACTTGTAAAATTTTACCAAACAGGCTAGGTCAGGTAAGGGGGGAAAAAAAGTTACGAGTGGGTGGTTGATTAGAGGTGCCGGTGAAACGTGTTTGCTACACCAGAAATGGGTGTAGAAACGTTACAAACGCTTAAGCTATTATAAAACGTTGTCAGTTACGGTGTAAGGACGACTTAGTAAGCATGTACATTTGAACAACATATATCCCAAGGCTTTCCAAGTAAATAGAGCGCATAACAACGGTACTGTCCCAAGTGATTCCCTTAGCCTATTGCATGTCATTCAACGAGCACTAGTTGATTCACTCATCGTGATTTGCACAATGACGTATAAACTTATTAAGGTAATCTAATTAGTACGCATTGGGCTATATATTTTAACTTTATATCTACGTAATCCCAACCTACGGAACATGAATAACCCTGAATAATTACGACAAAAAAGCTAAATTACGGGAAAATAAATACCAGGTGATTGGATGCGGGAAGAGTGACGGTAGAACTGATTCACTGGTTTATTTGTAAACATTCTTCAATCATACGTGGGCAAGACAGTAGAACCTGTCGATGTCGAGTTAGGCTTGAAATATCCCATGATTTTTTTTTAATGGTACTTGAGACCATCAACAACGTTTATTCTTTGTAACAACCCGATGGTTTATTTTATTGGTACTAGAAAGCGACAATTGTGATTTTTGTTATTAAAAACGGAGAAATCTACAGGTAAATGTGTTACTGATAATATTGCATAAGTTCCATACGTTTCTGAAAATTATGGTTTTGAGTCATTCCTGAATTTCAAGAACGTTTAAGACCTTGAGAGTCAGACGATTTTGTTTCTCTTAAGGCTCTGAATTTTTTGTGGATAGGGGTTAGATCATTGCCCAAAACAGAATGTACTGAAATAGAGGAAATTCATTTTGTAATTGTTGTGCCATAAAATTTTGTCCTGGTTAAGTTCTAATTTAACTTGACCAACTGCTTCCCATATCCTTGAAAGTATTTCATTTTGGTTTCGCATCTTTGTAAATTATCCGAATTTTGCTATAACGTTAACATAGGCAGCCAAAATCAAACAACAATGCAAGTCAGTTCAAAGGAAAGCGGACAAGACGATACAGCCTTCCAAGTCTTATAATCCTGTTTCGTCTGTCCCGAGCGATCAATAGTGACGTGCTAAGGTTGTTCTATGGCCAAGGTCTATGATACATATGCCCTGTCTATGGCCAGGTACCCGTTAAGTGGCCGCATTTCCTATCCCACAGAAATTTATGGAGTTTGATTTTAATTTACTTATCATTTTCTGGCATGCACCGATCTTTCTTTAAGTTATCAAATGACGAACGTGCAGTGAGTTGTGCGGATCGGACGTGTTTTTGCGTTGCTCCGAGTGAAACAGTGCAATTACGGATGAAGTTGTTTTTAACTCTGTCCCACCCCCATTAATGGAGTTACCTAGTCGTTATGGCTAGTAATAGCACTGTAGTGATCTGTCCTTCCTGCAAGAACAAAGACAGTGGACAAGGAGGATGGATTAGATGTGAATGTGGTGATTGGTACCACAAAGAATGTGTGCATCTTGATGAAGTAAGTAAGAAAAACACTACGAAATTGAAGTGGCTCTGCCCAAACTGCTTTGAGTATGCCTGGAAATGGCGAGATAATTATGAAAGTCTTCAAAATGAATATAAGAAGCTTGAAAAGGAATGTGAGAGTCAAAAAGCCAAAATTGCTGAATTGCAGGATCAGCTGTCCACTGCATTTGATGACAGGAGTGCTGAGTCTGCACATGACCCAGCTGCCGATGCTCGAGATTGGGCTATGAAATTTGAAAATCTTGAAATGAAAGTTGATTTAATCATGAAAAATATGGCTGTTCTTCAACCTGAGAAGATAACCTATGCTGACAAAGTTAAACGAAAGAATTTGTTGATCATTAAGTCAAAACAACCGTCTGAGAAGATCATCGAAAGGAATGACGATGTTGCAAATGCCTTAAATGACATCCCTATTGTTGATACTAGGTCGACGAGGCATGGGCATGTTATTTTAAATTTTGCAGATGAACGTATTCGAGACTTGGCGGCGAATAAGATTAGCAATGGGGTTCAGGGAACTGACATTAAGAAGATTGGAAAATATAAACCTAAGATCATGATTTGCAATGCATATGAAGCAGAACGGGATGTGGTAAACGACATGATTGAGAGGAATAGTTATTTGCAATCAATCTCTGAAATTGATAAGAAGATAGCAGTTGTGTTTAAAAAGCCAGCCTCGAGCGGAACGTTTCACTGGATATTGAAGTGTGAGCCTGAGGTTAGGAAGGCTGTTCATGATAATGGCGACAAAGTGAAACTAAGGTGGGGCATCTATACGGTGAGAGACAGGTATCATGTCATCACTTGCTATTATTGTCAAAGATACGGTCACTTAGAAAAAAATTGTGGGTTCAAAGATAAATCTGGTGAGTTAACATGCGGAAAATGCACAGGAAATCACAGGACAAAGGTCTGTACCGCTGTTGGAATGCGCTGTATTAATTGTGAGAGACACAAATATCATAAATGTGATCATGCGGTGAACTCAAAAGAATGCAAAGCTTTAGATTATGAGATGAAAAGGATTGCTGCTAACACAGATCATGGTTATACTTACTAACGGAAATTTAAAATGTGGTTACGTGAATGTCCAGCCTGTAGGAAATAAAACACTACAGATTAGAGACTTCATAACTGAAAATACAATCGATATTTTTGCCGTCACTAAGACATGGCTAAAAGACGGGTTGGGGTCGGCGTTTTCGTACACAAAGGATGCACTAATATCAGGCTCGTAAAAAGAACTAATGCAATAAGTTTTGAATATCTTGAGGCAAATTTTACATACTCTGGTACGAAGATGTCTTTCGTCGTAGTCTATAGACCTCCCTCGACAAGTGTCTTTTTAGATGAGTTTTGCCTACTGCTTGACGTGATTGATATATCTGCAGTAAGTGTTTTTATCTGTGGTGATTTTAATCTATGGATGGATGATCCCACCAGTGATGGTGTCGAAGTGTTTAATGATCTACTTGAGTCGCATCGTCTTGTAAACAATATAAATGGCTCCACTGCAATAAGTGGTCACACGTTCTTTGTGATGCTGTAAATCAGTGTTATTAACATACAAGTTGAGGAGAGATGTGCGATTTCCCCAGTGCATAGTCTGATTGCTTTTTATTTACCAATAAGAAAATGCAAAGTGATGCAAAAGCTGAAATGTGAAACGAATCTTGTTTCTCCTCAGTGCAGTGAATGTATAGAGATTGTGACTCGGAAAATAAATGAGGGTTCTCAAAAACTCTGCGATCATCAACCCCTTGAATCAAGGGAATCGGCATGTGTTCAATGCCTGATAAGTATGTATAATCGCGTGAATAAGCGTGAATACGATCGTATGTGTCATTTTGTGGAAAAAAAACATTGTAGTTAATGATAAATCTCCATGGTTTAATGGTGAAATACTAAAAAAAAACAGAGAAGAGACGAAAGGAGAAACTGTTGAGCAGATTAAAAACTGATCATTTATGGGATGAATATATGTCTGCGAGAAATTAATATAACCTTGTGATAAAAAGGAGGAAAACTGAGTATTATAACAAAAAAATTCGCGAGGCTCGAAATGATACAAATAAGTTATATAATCTCCTTGACCGTTTAACAGGAAATTCAAAGGAGAAGAAACTTCCTGGAGGTTATAGTGATCGAGTTTCAGCTGACAAGTTTTTAGAGTTCTTCAAGAATAAAATTGAAAATATAGTTTCAGATTTTGCACAAGCACCGCGTCACACCATCATTACTGCAGTGTTTGATACTAGATTTCCTATTTTCAATAGAATAACCATTGACTATGTCTGGATTATTGTAACTCGGTGTAATATAAGTTACCCAGTGTACAGCTCAAGAAACTGCAGAATATTATGAACAGAGCTGCTAGACTGATGAAAGGTGTTGCTTATTGGGACAGGATGACCCCTGTCTTCATTCATTTGCACTGGCTTCGGTGAAGGACAGAATAATATTCAAGTTATGTGTTTTGACCCATCAAATTGTTAAGACCGGCTCTCCTCGATATTTGAGGGACCTATTACAGATATACGACCAATAAATCGACCTGGTACGAGACTAGTTATAGATGGTTTCAAGTTGGTAGAGCCGCGTTTTTCCTCAATCTGTGGCTCCAGAGCCTTTAAATCGCAGCTCCTAGATTATATAACAAGCTTCCTCTTGAGCTGAGGCAGATTGAGGATTTGAAGTCTCAAAAAGAAACTTAAAACTTTTTGTTTAATCGATGCTATGATATGGAATATCAAACAGTGAATGTGGAATATGCAGTGTGAGCAAATACATCTGATGAATAAACTATTAATTTGATAATGGAGGTCCTGCGAGCGCTTTGGAAGTGGTGCGGGACCTGGATAAGCCCTCAACGAGTAATAAGTGATAAGTACCCATTTTTGGCGGTGTGATTAGCAATAAAACATGGAACTGAAGTAAAAGCATTTATTTATGATACAATTATACAAGGGTAAAAACATATTTATCATTAACATGCCAATGATTAAGTACAGAAAGATATGGTCAAAAGATAATCTATTTACCTATACATGAATGAGTGCTATAGAACCTTTTATTTGGCAAACAAGCAATATTTGCTAGTTAACGCTTCTGCTTTTCTCTTTTTGGTCAGTATTCTAGAAGCTATAGTTGAGGGTTCTCTTGAGAACAACAAATATTCAGTAAAACCTTGCGGAAACCCATGTTACCATTGTCTGTATTGTTCAGTGCAACTTCCTTCATAACAAAAATCATTTTGAAACAAGGCACCGTCTACGGCGGAAGTATAGTAAATGACTGCCGATGTGTGAAACTTTATTCACGTAATGAAACTGCAAGGCCACATGTGAAACTTTATTCACGTAAAATGAAACTGCAAGGCCACATGAAACTAAGGTGCACATGAGAATCATACATATGAATATATGAATATTACAGACTGTCTGAATTTGAGTATTAAGTGAGAGACAGTACATGGACAAAATGTGACGTCATGGAAAAGTGATAAAAGACAGCGCAAAGATTACTTTGATGAAATGTTGAGTCAAGAAACTCAGCCATCAAAGGATCTCATATATAAGATTTAAAATAAAAGGACGAGTATATTGAACACATAAATACTGAGGTCCAGGAAAAAAGCCAATGCTGTTAAAAGAGTTCGGAAAATGTTGAAAACCGAGGAACTCTCGTGTAGGTCAGAGTGTGGAGTCAATGGAGAATCTGCCTCTTTGGAAAAAAAATATTTTATTCTTTCATGATTACTGCATATCGTGGTGTGTTTGTTTCTTTATTTTGCACAGGTAAAAACTGAGAGAACAGTAAAAGATTATTTCATGGCAAATGAGTGTATACTGCTCCACAATTATTTGTCCATTCATTTTATTAACTCCGTGATCCAACTAACTTTCCTTCTCTGCCAATACGCTTAATTTTTAGTTTTCATTTTGACTTTCATTTTGAATCTATTTCTCAGTCTGATCTTGCATATTGCTAGTCAGTCGCAGTTATCTCTTTATTGTGTTGTAATTTTCAGAATAAAGTGTATTTTGTTGTCATACCCTCTATATTAATTGTGCCTCTGAGTTTTCCTTTTTCCTGGTTTTGAAATGAGTGAAAACTATTTCTTGTGTATAATTGGCAGCAGTAAGATACAATGTAATACAGAAATACAGTACTTCATTTTAAACATATTTTCCTATTCTTAAAGTTCGGAAGAAATAGTATGAGTCTCGTATCTTAAGATGATTCCCGTATGTAATAATTCTAAATAAATAGAGAATTAGTTCAGTTAGCACTACAGAGCATGTAATGAAAAAACTTTAAGGTGTATGGAAAAGGCTCAAGGAAGGCGAAAATACATCGGTCTAAACGCATGGTGTCTTAAGTCATCTTAGGCAGGTAAGCCATTGTGGAAGCTATTTCTGAAGGAAGGGTTTTCTTTCAGATCTGAGCAACAAATCTGTAGATCTTATTTTGTACGATGTTAACATTGCTAGAGATTGGAAAGAAACGGTTGTACTGGTCGTGGTTAGGGGAGTGCAGTCCTTTGCACAGGCTGAACTTGGAGCTAGTTGAGAACAATAATTAACATCTAGACCTCATCTCCATCACTCCTTCCTCTGCCCAATTCGAAGGGTGGTACTTATAAGTCCTATCACAAGATTATGTACATATATATACATATACTGTATACGTATATATACACACATTTATTATATATATATATATATTTATTTATATATATTATATATATCTTTGTGTGTGTTTTCGTGTTGATTTATTTATTGGACGTAACTGAAATAGTGTCATATTGCGCACTAAAATAAAAAAAAAAGAAACACGACTAGATATGAAGAGTACTTGTAATAGACTGTGGCGTGTTAGTTATTGAAAGACAAGAAAAAAATATTCATCATTATTCATTAACTGGCAAAGCAAGCTTCCAGAAAGTCGAACGTTCATATTTAGCGTTCTGCTTAACGCTAGTTAATAGAAATAAGCAAACGAACGATTTCCTTTACTCAAATAAGCAGTTGAAAGCTGTGTCAAGAACTTGAAAGAAATTGAAAGTTAAAAATGAGTCCAGACGGACATATGAGGCAAAGAAAACTCTTAATTAAAGGATGCATTTATCTACTGGGCAGTTGTCATGCATGGACTGTTGCTCTCGTTCGCTGGATGTTTTCAAATTGTCATTCTTCGGGACAGAATTGAATCAAAGTTTCCCATCTAATGGATAAATTGCTCTCGAATACTACAGTGCTCACTAAGCTCCACACTGGCGGGTTGATGACTCCCCTCGTCTTCTACAGATACGACTTCAGCCACTGCTCTCGAGGACATCTTGGTTCTTATACCGCCAGCGCTTTCCTGACGTCGTTAACTAAATATGCAGACCCCCCATGGCTGTCAAAATAACTTCATGCAAATAAAAATTGACATATGTCGCCTTTCTTTGTAAGACTGCAGTCTTGAATACTATGTCCTTTCCTTAAAAAAAAAAAAATCGTAAAGCATTCCTACAACAACAAAAACGTGATTCGAGTGTAAAACGGCAGTTTCTTTTACATTTAAACTATTTACAAGGTTCTTAGATCTAAGGAGTGCCATTTTCAGTCAGGGATTTTCTATCTGAATAATTAGTTCATTAATGAAGAAGTGATTTGTTGTGTTATACTGATTAAAATTAAAATATTTACACTGGGATTATGGACTGAATATCAGGTAATCACAGACATTGATCATTAAATTTCAAATAAATATTAGGTTCTGAAGTCCGTTAAAATGGCTGTTTGGCAAGTAGAATAGTCTGTAAACGTTACTAGCAATGTAATTTACCGCCTATTACGTGTCTGGACTATATCACAGTGAATTTTGTTAAAGAACGTCAGCATGACTAATCTGAAATTATCTAAATCAACTTTACATCAAGCAGTAAAAAAAAAGAAAGGATTAAGTAAGAATGCGAACTGGCCATTAAAAGAGAAATATTGGTGATTGTTTACGTGTTGGAGTAACTATTAGTAATGGGCTGTTTGGATGTAGTTTTGTGGACTAATTAGACAGTTTTAACGATTGGTATGTGTAATATATATTAAATAGATTGTTTTTTCAGTCTGTTATTGCCCTGTGTGAGTAGTTCTTACGTTCAGAGATGCGGTGAAAAGTGAGGAAAACTGCACAGGTATTTTGCGTGCCCGTGACATTACATAAACTTTTTTATGTAATAGTATATTTATGCCTTGGAAGTGCACCACAAGACCAAAGTTTATGTATTACTTGAACACTTATTTTATTTCACCGTTTGCAGAAATATTCTTTCGTGTATTTCTTGTGCAGTTATTTTATTTCACCTTCTGGAAAAATATTCTTTCTGCCTGGGAGATGTGCACTGCAAGGCCGGAATGGATGTCACGCGAATCAGAGAGACCTACATAGGATTAGCTAAAAAAATATGCCAGTATTCCTGCAGTTCTGATGCCCATCTTGTTGATGGGAAAAAATGCTCTCATTTACTATTTGGTATTGTTTTGAAGAGACGGTCGGTATAGCCGAAGAAAAATGTTACCTTCTTACCAACTCTCTTGGAACAGAAGACTGTATCTATGTCCGCGGTAAGTACTGAAGTTTCTTTTACAATATTAACGTGTTTATTCGGTAAGAATAGATTCCGCAGTATTGGAATCCGTATGGTATATTTGAGGGGAAGATAAGCACTGATACTGATGTTGGTTCAGACACATATATACGAATATACATACATACATAAATATAAACACATTCAGTATATATATATATATATATATATATATATATATATATATATATATATATATATATATATATATATATATATATGTGTACAGTATATATGTGCATGTAAGTATGTATGTATGTATTATATTCTTATATAATTATGTTTGAACCAACTTCAGTATCGATGCTTATCGCCCCTTCAAATATTCCATACGGATTCCAATACTGCGGAATCTGTTCTTATATTGAATAAACACACACATATGTGTGTGTATGTGTGTATATATATATATATATATATATATATATATATATATATATATATATATATATATATATATATATATATATATATATGTGTGTGTGTTGTGTGTGTGTGTGTGTGTGTGAGAAAAGTGTAGACCTGTATTTAAAGTATTTTACTAACATTTTTCACGTCAGTTAATTGTCAGGCCGTTGTTTATCCATTTTATCCATTTCAAAGTTTGAACAAATTTGCCTAGAACATGAACAAATTTGCCTAGAACAAAAACACATGTATTTGTCAGAGAAAGTCTTGATGAAATATCTATTTCGTCGCCCCATAAACTACTATTTCATGAGCTTCAGCTTGCTACAGCAACTGCTATACTCCGCTTCGTTTCCTTCCAATAATATTTAGATCAGAAATGAATTCTAGGAACACTGGAAGAGCTCAAATGAAAAACGAACTAAAACAATAATATTTTACTCTCTGGATAAAGTCATCCAAATTGTAAGTAAATCTTACCATTTCCTTGGTGCCACAGCTCCCTGTCCTCTAGAATTAGTGAGTGCAACTTAGCAGAATTAAAGTAAAATTCTGTTTAGGTAACAAAGTCATACAAAGTGAAGGTATTTCATTACCGTAAAACTGGGGAAAATCTCTGATAAAGTGGTCGATGCTTGCAATTGCTCTTTTAAGCAAAGTTGTCATCTAAGTAGGTTATCTTTTATGAACTTATATTTTTGTCTGCTCTAGTCACTAGCTCTAAGTCATTCTGTTAGTTGTTTCTCCGTTTTCTAACACAGGGCCATTGTTATCTGTGAAACATTCTTTGAAAGTTAAGGGACTCGTTGCATATTTATGCATTTTGAACAACAATACGGAACCGTGGAAGTCTAACGTTAGATTAACGAACGAAAAGATACAGTATCCAAAATATTCGCAACAGAATAGAACAGCTGAATGACAAACTTACCTTATCAGAATAATCCTGTTGAGATGGGGTACTAATGGCACTTGCGGTCACCATACTTAAAAGACACTTTATTATTATTATTATTATTATTATTATTATTATTATTATTATTATTATTATTATTATTATTATTATTATTATTATTATTATTATTATTATTATTATAAAAGAGAATGCAGACACTTGGCATCATCATTTTCGGTTACGTGGAAAAAGTTCACAAAATGAAAAGGAGAAAATCATGGAAAGAGCAGGTGAGGGGGTTTGACTTTGGTTGCTGGCTTCAAACTGATGCTCAGTAATGCCAACCAGCGTACTCAAGAATTCCCTCAATCCGTAGGAAACTCCCCAGAATTCACCTTTTCTTATATTGTCCTCTGCTTCATAGGAAACACGAAAACAATGTTAAATGGGACTATACAGTATATTTTAAAAAGTTTCGCGGCAGCAGTACAGGCTCTCCAGTTATTTAAATAAAATAAAAAATTTAAATGTTAAATTATAAATTCATTGCTGGACAAGCGGGTAGGAAAAATGAAATTGCATCAAAATGGATGGTTCTTTAGGAAGGATGAACCTTTGAAAAAAGTTTCTTGTTTTCTTACAATAAGCCTATTTAAATTTCTATTTTAGGTATCATCTTTAGTGCCTCGACCACGTGCATTATAGCCTACAAAATAAGCATAAATAAATAAGATGTCTGTTTCACATTTCTGTAGGGGAAAAAATAATTATTTTAAGAAAGCTAATGTCATGCAATTCATTATGACATCTCATGCCATCACTACTAATTAATCCATAGCTTTAATTTTTTTTAATAGCCTTTCCTCAACAGGAAAATTGGTTGTACTTTCACTTTCACTTTGTTTGGTTTTGTGTACAGCCCTCCACAAAGATAATTCCCTCTCTGGCGGGCCCTTGTACGTATTCAAAATAAGGTGCTTCTTATATTTTATAATTGTCTTTCAGTGTTTTCTCGTCAGTATCGTAGCTCCTGCAGGATAGAAGAGTCTTTAGTTCTTTTTTTTTAATTCGCTTTCTTCTTATTAAATTGCATAGAACATTATTAGTCACGTCCATGATCCGTATTATTTTTCACCTTTGACACGTATTCTCTATATACTGTGCACTTATTACCATCATATGTTTTATGTTTAGTATCACTATGACCTTTCTTTACACAATTTTTACACTTGAAGATGTTGCTAGCACATTCATTTGATTTGTGATTTTCACCACATCCAGGGCAAGCTAGGTCATTTCTACAAGTTGTTGCGCTGTGACAAAATTCCTGACATTTATAGCATTGATACTTTGCAACGGCTATACAGAATACACAATTTGTCACCTCTACCATAGATAGCCTTTCGTATCTGTGGTGTGCATTTGATTATACAGTGTTTATATTTGTCATCTTTGCCTATCATTTCCTTTACAATCTTCAGGTCGTCACTTTCAGAAATGAGGCTACCTATCCATGGATTTTTCTTGACAATGTTATCGACAATGTCATTTTCATTCTTCGGGACATAGACTATTTTTATTTTTGGTTTAAAGTTTACCCTTTTCATTTACTGATATATTGGTGATATACTGAATCTCCATTTTTGCCTTTTCTAAGTTTTTCCTGTCTGGAAATCTCTTACAAATAAGTGTCCATCTCTTGTTGTTTTAACCTGTTCAACCTAGATTGTTAGCCCTTGCTCTTATAAGCTTTGTATATGTAAATTAGTTTTTTATTTATGTAAATTGCATCTAATACTAAATATCTCACAAAGCTGCCAAATTTCGTAAATTTCGAGACATTTTCCCCGTTTCCCCATCCGCGCCACTTATTCCTTAAATATGGGGAAAATTCCCCATGATTGGCAATGCTGCTGATGCTGGCCAGCAGAGGTGGACCAAGAGTCCGCATACTCCGGTTGGTTCTCCCCAGCAACGTGGCTCCGCCTTCTAAAAGTTTTCACCAATCATCGTCACTCCCCAGCCTCCTCCCCACTGGAACACGTAGAATTTTTCCCACGTGCCTGAAAATGATGCTAAGAGTCTGCATTCTCTTTTTATAGTAATAATCTATAATAATAAAATCCGAGTGGATCTTTCTTGTTTGTCCGCCCCGGGTGAGGGCCGGGTAGGTAGTGGATCAGGAGGGTAGGGGAGACATGAAGGGCAGCGCCGGGTTCCAGAGCACCGTGACGCGCGCCATAAAGCTTGTAATAATAATAATAATAATAATAATAATAATAATAATAATAATAATAATAATAATAAAGTGTCTTTTAAGCTTACCGGAGTTCAATTGCTGTTTTTCAGCCTTGAAATCTGCAACACAAGTGCTTTCCAATAAGCCCTCACTTAAAATCAAAGGATTTGACATGAGTCATTGGTCTTGGGGTGGTTACTCTCATCTCAAAACTAACTTAAAACGGTATGCCATCAGATCAGTTTATTATGTCAGCCCTTAATGTTGATTCGTGGTGACATACGCGTAAATAGAGTTCATTACGTTTGCTGCATAAACTGTAGACCAGCTTTATTTTTGCTCGCAACACCAGGCAGACTGCTGCTGGAAACGTGCGTCGTTTTCCTGTATTATTATTATTATGTTGTTGAAGGACATTCAAAGGCTTATACTTCTCCTCATATGGACGCTCTGCTGGGCTCCCCAGAACGCTACACCACACTAGAGTTTAAAATTTTCACTAACATTGTCATCAGCAGTATAGCAGATGTATTCATATACACGTGTATATTTTATATTTTGTGAAGCACTCATTTAAATACAATATATATATATATATATATATATATATATATATATATATATATATATATATATATATATATTATATTTTGTCTTTATTTATATATTCATTCCATATTTTGTCTTTATTTATATATTCACCACGTTCCATATTTTCGTGATTGTGTTATATATATATATATATATATATATATATATATATATATATATATATATATATATATATATATATATATATATATATATATATATATATATATATATATATATATATATATATATATATATATATATATATATATATATATATGAAGTTAGGTATCTACAAAAAATCAGGTTATGAGGGTAAAATTAACTCAGAAACAGCATCACTAAAAACTAATGAGGAACTGTAGCATTTCATCCATACATCTCCACTTAAGGATTTGGAAACAGAAACTGCTTCATTTTGGAGACAAGGCCAAAACCAACGTTTTTTCTTATGGGATTTTACCTTCAAACTTCTTAACACTTCCAGAAATGAAAGCATATTAATTGTCATTCTAAGTAATATATTTCATAAGGTCATGATACGTCTATTTCTATGCAGTGATTTACAGTAAATCTCTTGACCTAATCATTATTGTGTAAAATTTCTCATATGGCAGACAGTGCCCAAATATGAGAAATTTTACACTATAATCATTAGGCCATGAGATTTACTATAAATCACCGCATAAAAAACTTATTATGACCTGTTTTAGAAAGATAATTGCAAGCTTTCATTTCTACACGTTTCATTTTGACCCCGCGTCCAATATGAAACGGGTTCGTGAGGGTTTTTACCCCATAGCGTGATTTTTTTTGTATTTCTCAATTTCTTATATTTCTTTGTGTTGCGTGAGCAGCAGTCTAAGGAATAAATCGTTTTGCTTTTGGTTACACTAAATCGCATAATTTCATTTCTTTGAAATTAATATTTTGGTGACCCCCAAAAGTTACCCGACCCCTGATTTCTGGTGGTTGAAAAAACAAAAGTAGAGGCAATGTTGACTCATAATAACATCATTCAGTCGGCGTCGTCGTCATCAGTGAATAACACGAGAGCAGTCTGGAGGCTTGCAGTTTCCCGGGGATCTGATTTCCCGCCAAAATAAAGCATGGCAGTTAAGCCCGGGGGGAAGGCCAAGGTGGCGCAGTCGAGCTCCTCCGGCTGCACCACCCTGAACCTTCCCCCCCGCCCACCTATCCCAATATCCTACCACTCTTCATTTTGGCGGGAAATCACTCCCGAAAACCTTCAAGCTTCCGGAATGCTCTCGTCTTCATATTGATCATGATGACGCTAGCACTGACATTTTTATTTGAAGCGTTTCACTATCTTTTACATATACCCAAATTTAATGAAAAATGATCTTTCGTGATAACATGCTTTTCACACAGCCATTTATAGAAAATGTCATGGCATAATGATTCATATGTAAAACTTTTCCCATTTTGCTAAGATCCTCTCTAGGGAGGTTAGATTTATGGAGGTGTCCTGACCCGATTAAGTGAAACTCCCACCGACCATCATTTTAACATTATGGACTCAATGCTTGTGGGTTAGTCGCGATCAGAACTTTGTTGTGAGAATCAATTTTTATTTACATTTGGACAACTGACTGAAATTTGAGCATACTTGTAGGGATTAAGATCAAATAATTGTTAAAACTAGCAGCTCAGCTCTCAAGTGAATCAGTAGCAAAATCTTTGCAGTGCGTCTCGATCGTATAAAAATGAATGAATTTCAAGGAAGCAAAGCAACTATTACCCTCCCTATGGTGTTTAATAATTTGATATAAACTCACGAGATCTTTGTTCTCGAGATAACAAATGTCCAATTCAGAGGGAAGATACTTTGCTAATTGCATTACTGATGTTGTGAAGCATGCAGTAATGCTCTCACAGATGAACCTAAGAACACAGCGCAGTACTCAATTAAAACTGTTGATGCACCCTCAGATGATGTTGAAATATGCCAGTGCAACAAAAATGTCCCGATTTTTAGTAATTTTTTTCTTAACATGATGATATTAGTCTAAGAAGAAAAGACTTTCATAAAACTGTTTATGCAGTATTAGAAAACCATATCAACAAAAAGATTTTTTTCAAATATACCAAAATATATGTATGATCGTGAGTCAAATATAAAAAAAAAATCACGTATTTTGCTTATTAAAGCTATTTCAGTAAATTACCCCCCACAAGTACGATATTCTTATGCTGCAAAAAGTTTTTGGCGTCTCTTGCTAAAACAAAATGCAGAGTCAGCAGACATAAGCTGATTATAGTCCACTTCAGAATGCCAGTAATGTTAATTTTAACTTTGTTGGCTCAGACATCAAAACAGCTGCATATATATTATTATTTATAAATCACGAGAATATTGCTTTTGAGCTAGTTGAAGAAGTGTTCTGTGGTTTATTGTACTGAGCAAACACCTGGACCCCGCAGTGTTAAACTTTCATGTCTTGATATATGATACAAATATTTCCTGCAAAAGAAATAATTGAAGAAATTTGTGAATTTATTTGTGTTTCCTTATTTGTTGTTTAGTTTCTGTTTCATGTGGGTTCACTGTGTTTAAGCCTATGTTTTACATTTCCTTTGTATCTTTATTGCACTTTAAACGGAAAATAAATAATTTACAAGGTTCAGAAAGTGTTTGTGTCTTCCTTGAAAGACAACAAACAGAAGGAAAGAAAGAAAATAACAATAAACAATGAGGAGTTCATCTATTTCTAGCATGGAATTTTAAGGCCTATCTAACCATCTTGAGGGAGTCTTGCTGACTTACCAACTCTCACAAAGGGTCTTTATGAGTCAGAAATGTCACAGTGACGGTTGGTATTGTTTGGGTCAGGGCTAATGATATGAACCCAACCTCCATGGCCCTTTTTTATTTCCCCACCATAGCAAGGACAAACCTTCCATGTCTCTTGTAACGTCGTGGGAGGGTGCTGATTATCCCCCAGAATGCTAAGTTTTAACCTACTTCATTGTAGGTCACTGACATCAAAACAGCTCTATAATTCTCTTATCGCTATTTTTGAGCTATTGAAGAATGCTGAGCGTCTGTGTAGCGTTTGGTTGATATTCAAATTGCATCAGAAAAGGAGAAATGTATTTATTTACTTTCCTTACAGATGAAGAAACAAAGAGAAAGAGGTTTTATCTCCGTCAGTGGGAGGACAAGTTTAACCCTTCTACTCATTGCATTTGTAAGGGGAAGTCTGAGGCAAGAACTTCTGGGATTACAATTTCTAGCATGGAATTATAGGCATCTAAAGATATGTCCTCAAAGAGTTTGTGCGTGACTAAAAACTATTTGAAATACAAAACTGGTTATATAACCACCATATTTATACAAACAATTTTTCAACCTTGAGACTTAAACTATAAGATATGGAATTGCAAGGCCAAAGACAATTCCTTGCTGGAAACTGTAGGAGATCTTGCTGTTTTCCTAGAGGCATTGTCTATTGTTATTCCATATTCAAAAATATACATCTTTTAATATGAGTACCAATTACTGCACTAAGTACACGGGTCGTTAGCCTGGTTTAAAAAAAACAATTTTCATTTTTATGGAATTATTTGTATTTACAATATTGGTTATGTCAAGAGTTGTGTGACAAAAACAGTATTTGAAATACAAAACTGGTTATATCATTTGTTTTGAATACAAACAATACATTATTGACATTAAAAATACCCAAAAGATGGGGAGAAAAAGGTTGAAAACAGAATGCTTACTACAGTGCGATGAGGAGAGGGGTTAAACTTGTCCTCCCACTGACGGAGACAAAACCACCTTCTTGTTTCTTCATCTGTAAGGAAAGTAATTAGTGAAATTCGTACCTTTCTAATGCACAGACGCTCAGCATTCTTAAATACGAATCTTAAGTAGCAAAATTATATCATTTAGGCAGAAGTATAAGAACATTTTAAGCAAGGTCTTTAGACCTTGATTTTAAGATTGTCGAGAGGGTGCATATGGCGTAAAAAATTACCATATTAAATATACTGTATATGTGTATGCATATGTATGTTGTCTGCTATGTGTCCACAGGTCCATAAAATGAAATAATAAAACACCTTCTATTGATATACATTTTCTTTTCATGTAAGTTCTTAATTTAAACTTCTGTTACCTAAGTTACTGTCTGTTAAAAATTTAATAGGCATTACACATACGGTGTACACTTGCAGAAATATATGTGGATGCCCTGATGCATTCCTGAATACAAACATAAACACAACAAATACAAATAAAAATATGTTAAGCGAAATCTTTTCATCACCCGGGGGCAGCTTAATACACAACAACCACCCTGACGTACTTAAAAATACCAGACTGTTACCGCCACAAGGGAAATGACGTCAACCGTTCACTCTCTCTACCTTGGTCTAGGTCTCTCCCTGTGAGCTCCCTCTCGTAGTCTTCTAATCTGGTCCCACTACGCCTAAGGCGCTTTGTGGGACCTGCATGTTGTCGTCCTGTGCAAACGTATTATATACGGAGACATTCTACATGCCACGCGGCGTTGTCAAATCCACACTATCATAACAAAGAAAATGAGACCCTTTTACTTTTTCTGGAAAGACTTGATGTTTCCAGTCCTCCTTATATCAAGTGGGACCTTATTGTACAATACTGCAGCTACATATTTGGAGGCTCTAAAACCAACAAACGAAGTGCTTTTTGACTCAGGCAACTTGAAACCGCCAGTAGCTAATCTTGTGCTGACACCATTGCTTGGCTGTATTTTGTACATCAAATCTCTTAAATATCTTGGACATCCAGTTTGCATCGCCTTTCAAGTCATAAAACGTATTTAAAACATTTTTCTAATTTTCTAGCTTTTATAGGCACCTTTATTAAGCTTGCTCCTTTTTCTTCTTCTTCTTCTTCGTTTAACGTGTTTTTCCCATTTTTCATATGGGGTAAGCACGACGCCTTCTTTTGAAGGACTTTGATTTGGCGTTGGGGTAGGCCGTAGCCTCGATCGGCTGCCCTGCCTGACATCGCTTAGACCCCGTAGCACATGTGTATATGTATCATGCCAAATCCCCAGCTCCCTATATACTATTATTTTGCAGCCTCCTAAATTGTAGCCTAGTTAGGTTATGATAATTAGGGTTGACGTAGTCCAAAGGCCATATTCTAAAATGGCATCCGGTAATCTTTACAACATTATTGATTTGAGCACTGAGAGACAAATTACAGTGCAGCAGCACACTCAAGTCATGAACTTCATCGGTTAATTCTCCTTAACTTATTTTTTTCCCCCATTCATATATATTCACTTTTATTCCAATCAATTCTACTTTTAATTGCTTAAGTGCTATCCATTCCTTAACACTGGCAAGAACATCATTTAATATCTCATTTGTATCCTCGATGTTATTTGTGGAGAAATAAAAATTGAGTGCGATCCGCTCATAGCTTGAACTTGACCCTGTGTGTCTGCAGTACGTTTGACAAAATAGGATTGACCCTAACACACTTCCTTGGGATATTCCTTTACTGGTGTTTCATAGGATGAATATGAGTTTCCAGTGTGTGCACTGTACTTTGTCATAAAAGTAGTTTTCCAAATACTTAAAGCTTCATAAGTTCAAATGGAGGTATATCATTTAGAGATACGTCATACACAGCCGTTGTAATTTTCGCCTTAGGTGTTGGAGAGTGCTTGCAGCTGCCATGTCATTCCTGGACATTCAACAGCTGAGAAATTCCAAAGCGTTAGATAAATAAATAAACAGATAATGAACCATTCTCTTGCGGATATCTGACACTTCTTACTATCCGAGGGAGAAGTGAATGACTTAAATGTACCACACAAAATATATCCTTTTCTACTGAATGGACACCTGTCCTTGTTTTAGTTAAATCGAGTGATGTCCCATATGGACTACATTAATACTGTTCAATATCCAAGTTAAACGAGTATAATAGCAATATTTTAATGGCCTCTTGAGATAATAGGGCGTTTGCAGCATCCCTTTAAGACTCGTGTACGTTGCTTTCTATTGTGTTATTTTTTATCTGTTCCCTTTGTTCTGCTTCTTCCAAATTTGCATATTCTATTTTCGGTCTCATCCAAAAAAGAACTTTCCATGTGAAAATAATCGACCATTTTGCCAAAAACACCATTCACATTATATCACTGCATCGACCCTTGACAACGAACTACTTGATTCAAACAATTTTTTTTCCATAATCAATAAAAGGAGATGGAAATTCCCTTCTCATTTTTGTCACAGCAGTCCTTTTTTTTGAGTGGAAGAATCATTGTAAAAGCCTCGTAATCACATGAGTCACTCAAATGGTGAAAAAATCCACACTAATATGTGTAAATTATATATATTTAAAAATATACACACAACGAGAACTGTCGAGAATCTGCTTGATTCTCCTTATCAGTCTAACATTTAGACTGATGAGAATGGAGAAGGTTCTCTAAAGCTCTCGTTGTATGTATATTTTTAAAAATATATTTACACTTACATCCTGGTAGACATAAACGACGTGACGTCTTTGACGATAGTTTTGACTTTCTCTCTCTCTCTCTCTCTCTCTCTCTCTCTCTCTCTCTCTCTCCTCTCTCTCTCTCTCTCTCTCTATATCTATCTATATATATATATATATATATATATATATATATATATATATATATATATATATATATATATATATATATATATATATATATATATATATATATATATATATAATTCTGTAGCTGCAGTTTGACATAATGATTAATGCATACAAATAATACAATAAATATCATGGGGCCAAATGTCATTTGGAAACAACATAATGCTGCCCTAGTTGCCAAAAGGTGGCACGTGCCCGGTAGGCCTATAGCTCATACCAGCCAGCCTTTACCCTGAGGCGGCCAGTAAACGTGGCAAAGTGTGAAAGTGGGTAGGAAGGTTGGTGTGGACCTCCTGCGTCTAACACCAAATTTACACAGCCATGGTCACAGCTTGATGCCCCTGGGTCAGAAGGATAATCTCTTTTGTACAACATAAATATGCTTGTATTCATGCCTACAGATTTTGTTCCATATATGCAAAAATCATTAGAACTACACTCACGTGCATGCTTAATATACATATATTTACATTTCATAAATGCCAATTTGCTTTATTACATTTATAATATTCATAGCTTATTT
The DNA here is from genome assembly GCF_040412425.1 of Macrobrachium rosenbergii. Taxonomy (NCBI): domain Eukaryota; kingdom Metazoa; phylum Arthropoda; class Malacostraca; order Decapoda; family Palaemonidae; genus Macrobrachium; species Macrobrachium rosenbergii. Next base: position 13,108,514 of record NC_089758.1, read on the forward strand.
GCCATTTTCCTTGAGGGAGTAATTCCTCTGTTCAAAATGTACGGCACTGGACTAAGTACGTTACTACATCACTCAGCAGAGGGATAATGATTCCAATACTTCACTTTCACTTTGTTCGGTTTTATGTACAGCCCTCCACTGGGATGATTCCTCTCTGGCATCTTATATATATATATATATATATATATATATATATATATATATATATATATATATATATATATATATATATATATATATATATATATATATACACGAAGTATTGATAAAAGTTAGGTACCAGAGATAGCCTACTTTGTTAGATTAGACAAGTTATTTGTAAGAGAAACTTGATATAAGGGTTTTGAGTGTAGAGTAATTCAAACAGATTTTAGTACTGCTTTTGATTAATTAAATCACATGACACTTATTTATAAACTTCAGAATCTTGGAGTGAGCAGGTATGTTTTTGGATTACTTCAAGATTTCTTTACAGCAGCAAGTTGTTGTTCATGGGATCTTTAGCGAACCAAGACCTATTTTGCATGGAGTTCCACAGGGTAATGCTCTTGGTCCACTGTTATTTTTAGTGTGAACAAGTGACATGGTTGTTGGCATGAAAAACAAGATTGCTCAATATGCCGATGACGCAACAGTTGTTGGTGTTGTAAAGTCACCACTTATGATAAATGAAACCGCCCTAGTTTCAATCGTGACATGTAACGGATTAGTGAATGGTGTCGTCGGTAGGGTATGGGGCTGACCTTCAGTAAAACGAAAACATTATTGATTAGCAGACCTCAAACAAATTTTCCACCTCAACCCCCCTTTCAGGTGGATAGAACTCTGCTGAGTGAGTCTGAAGCTTTAACTATTCTTCGCGTAACTTTTGACACATCTTACTTTGGAGAAACATCTAATGAAATGCCGCACGAAGTTATGTATTGTACGTAAGGCCTCATATATTTATAACAGTGATAAAATCAATGCAACCGGATTTAGGTCATTTGTCCTTCCTTTACTAGAAAATTGTTCTCCGGTATGGATGTCTGCTTCTGCTAGATATTCACCTCTTTTAGCCGGAGTGGTTCGTGGTGGCAGGTTGCTGTTTCCTAACATTAGCGGTTGTGGTCTCTTGCTTGTCAATTTTTCGTAAGTTGTATTTTAACAGTGATCTTTCACATTCACAGTTGATCTCTGATCCTCTTTTCCTGCCGAGAACAACCAGACTTGCTGAACAGCAGCACCAATATCCAGTAAATGTGCCTCGCTGTCGAACTTCTCAGTTCCGTTGAACGTGGAACAGTCTCCCTGAGAATGTTGAACAACTGGAACTTCAAAAGTACAACAGAAGATTAAACGCATCACTACCCCAAGACAATTCTCTTTGAATTTTAAAAATTTACTTATATTTTTATCTATTAATTTATTTTTTCCTTTCTTATAACTGATCTCTTCTTTCTGTATCTCCTATTACCTTCTGTTACTTCTTTCAAATGAACACAATAATAATAATAATAATAATAATAATAATAATAATAATAATAATAATAATAATAATAATAATAATAATAATAATAATAATAATACTTCTTGCCTTCCGGTTTGAGGGAGCTTACTTTAAAGGTCAGTTGTCTGTTGCATATGAAAGTTTGTTTAATAATAATAATAATAATAATAATAATAATAATAATAATAATAATAATAACTTGAATGTATACAGAGCACAACTTGAATGCATACAAACAAAGCTCCTTCAATATTGTGCTTCACCTTTTCATCCATAGTTTTTAATTTTTCATGACTGTTCTTTGATACATATTTATTTATTCTTTTACTACCTAATTTGTGTTTCTGACTCCTGCCACAGATTTCTTCGCTTTGCTTCTCCATAATTCTATAGAAATTTGCTCTGTAACTTCGTATCTTTGGCTTCTTCCAGAAGAATGTGTGAATATTCTGAATAATAGCAATAATTATTTTCACTTTTTTCTCCCATGAGTGTTCTTTTACCTATAATTTCTCAGAGGCAATTTAACCAATTCAATCCAACGATCCCAATGTTATATTTTGAATATAGATTGAAAAATATTGCTTTTTTCCACAGGATTTGTACATCTAGACAAATTTCTTTTCATACTGGGTATTTATGGCAGAAAAAACTAGAGAAATTAGAGATAATTCTGAAAAAAATTATCAGTGACCCTTTGGAACAATAGATTCGATGAATTATGAATAACTGAACGTAGCTTCAGCATTATTTAGTAGAGCTTTAATTTTCATCTTTATTTCAATATGCTACCTTATCTAACCATGAAAAATCCCACAACGGCAAATAGTCTATATTCATGCCCCTTTCCTCTTGTTTTCGTTACCTACAATTATTTTTAGGGAGGATGCGGACGCCAAGACCTCACTCCCAGAGGCTCCCAGGGGCACATGGGAAACTGTCCGCGTTCCAGTCTCCTGGATAGAAAATTTGGCGGGTCGTAGAAGGCATCGTGCTTACCCCACATAAAAATGGGGAAAAAAAGCACGTTAAAAGAAGAAGAAGAAGAATTGGTCCATATTATAATCCTGTTACAACTTTATACCATTAATCTACATTCTTCAGTGAACTTATGGTTAGTTAACCTTGTTGTTATGTATGTATGTATGTCAAAATTCATGTGCCCCTGTGTGTGAGTGCTATTTTATCGAGTGCAAGTATACTTATTACTTAATTATTTCCATGACCAATATATTCAAGGTAAAATAAAAAAAATTCTTTTAGTTGTATAAAATCTAAGGATTTTTAAAAATAGAAGTTACTCGGCTTGATAAAACATTTTCTTCAAATTACGATTTTGTTTTGCCATGACGCATCATTTACTGGTTCAAAAGAATTTTGAGTTGGGAGGATGGACGCATGGCCATTCGTCCCTGTGAGGGGAGGGGTTAAAAGATATCTTTGCTGTGGTTGGCTGCTCTCCCTTTTCAGGTAAGGGTTAGTGGCGTATCTTCGCTGTGATTGGCTGCTCTCCCTTTTCAGGGAAGGGTCGGTGACGCATCATTGCTGTGACTGGCTAGTCACCCTTTTTGGGGAGGAGTTAGCAAGGGACGCCAGGTAGCTGCTCCCGTTCACCCCGTTCTCATCCCAGGACCTCAATTGTAACTCAGCTTCCGTGGTGTTCTCACGTGCTCGTTGAATCTCTTACCTTTGCGTTTGTGAAGTGATCATGGATTCTGTCGATTCCATCAACAGCTTTCTTCTCTGCGACAGTGATAAGGTAAGTCCGAAATCTATCGTTTTCTATTCTTTAATCTGGTGTTTTATGCTTTGAAAACGAAGTAGAATTAGGTAGTGTTAGGATCTTGTGTTCTTCGCTTTGTTTTACTATTTCTTAATCTTTAGACTGGTACTTTATCCTTTGAAAAGGAAATAGAATTTAGCAGTGTTAGAATCTTAGGCTGGTGTTTTAACTTTGGGTGTTAGAGTGGTTAAGCTCATGTGTTGTTATCATGTTTATCTTGGGGCCTGTATTTTAACCTTGTAAAGGGAGATAGAACTTAGTAAGGTAACAATGTACTGTACTTCGCCATATTTTGCTAATTTTAATCTTTAAGACGGTTTTTTTAATTGTGAAAAAGGAAATAGAATATAGTAGGGTTAGAATGCCCTGTACTGTACTTTGCAATGTTTTGCTTTTTTTTTTTATCTTTAGGCTGGTGTTTTAACCTTGGAAAGGGAAATAGAATTTATTAAGATTGGAATGTATTGCAATTTTCTGTTTTGCTATTATAAATTTACTCTACATGAAAGTGTTTTAACCTTGGAGAAAGAACTTTAATTTAGTTTTGCTATTTTTGTTTAGTCTTTAAATAGATATTTTAACCTTGGAAAAAGGAATAGTATTCAGGGTTAGAATATACTGTAATTCGCTATGTTTGTTATTTTTTAATCTTTAGGCTGGTGTTTCAAGTTTTGAAAAGCAAATTGGATTTAGTAGTATTAGAATATAGTGTACTTCGCAATGGTTGACTTTCTTAATCTTTAGGCTGTTTTGTGTTTTGAAAAGGAATGTGCTGTAATCGCTTTGTTAGGTTATTTTGTTAATATTTAGGCTCGAGTATTAGCCTTGCAAAAGGAAACAGAATTTACTAAGGTTAGAATATACTGTACTTCGTATGTTTTGCAATTTTTTAGTCTTTAGGTAGGTGTGTTTTAACCTTGGAAAATAAAATATAATTTAAGAGTAGAACGCACTTCTGCGTGTTTTACTATTTTCTAATCTTCAGGCAGGAGTTTCAACCTATGGAAAGAACATAATTTTTTAAAAAGTTAGTATGTATTATATTTCGTTGTCTTCGTGTTTTTTTAATATTTAGGCAGATAATCTACCTTTGTAAAAGGAACTAGGATTTATTAGGGTCAGTGTGTATCTTACCTATTTTTTTATGTTTTGCCATTTTCCAATCTTTAGGTTAGTGATGAAACTTCTTGGAAAAAACTGATATTCATTCAAGATAAAATGTGTTGTACTTCGCTATATTTTGCTAATTTATAATCTTAGGCAGATGTCTTACTTTTGCAAAAGGAAATGAAATTTAGTTTGGCTGTACTGCACTTTAGTATGTTTTGCTAATTTTTGAATCTGTAGGTAGGTATTTTGACCTTGGAAAAAGACAGTACTGAATTTATCAGGGTTAGGATGTGCTGTACTTCGCCATGATTTAATATTTTTTAATCTTTAGGTAGGTGGTTTAAACTTGGAAGGAAAATATAATTTATTAAGGTGACATTACTTCGCTGTTTGCCTTCTTTTGATCTTTAGGCTGTTGCTTTAAGTTTTTAAACGGAAATAGGATTTAGTAGTGTTAGAATGTACTATACTTCGCTTTCTATCGACTGTCTCCTAGTCTTTAGGTTGGTGTTTTAACCTTTGAAATGAATTAGTATTCATTAAAGTCTGTATATGTTTTACTATTTCAAAAATGTTAGTAGTGTTAGAATATACTGAGCTTCGCAATGTTTGACTCTTTCTTAATCTTTAGGCTGTGTTTTGTTTTGAAAAGGAATGTGCTGTGGATAATTTATTAATTTTTAGTTTGAAAAAGGAAATAGACTTCATTAAGATTAGATTGTACTTTTTTAATATTTAGACAGGTGTGTTTTAAACCTGGAAAAGAAAATGTAATTTATTACGTTTAGAATGCACTGTACTTATCTGTGTTGCTATTTTCTAATCTTTAGACAGGTGTTTTAACCTTAGGAAAGAAGATATAATTCATTAAGGTTTGGATGTATTGTACTTCGCTGTGTTTTCGTAACTGCTAATATTTAAGCAGATGTTTTACCCTTGTAAAAGGAAATAGAATTTAGTAGAGTTAGACTGTCCTGTACGTACTATGCTATATTCTGCAACCTTCTAAATTTTAGGGTGGTGTTTAAACCTCGAAAAGAAACTAATATTCATTAAAATTAGAATGTACTGTACTTTGCTATCTCATAATCTTTGGACAGTTGTTTCAACCTTGGAAAAGAAAATATAATTTATGAAGGTTGGAATAAGGTGTACTTCGCTAGGTTTTGCTACTTTTCCATCTTTAGGGCAGATGTTTTCAACCTGGAGGGGGAAATGGATTTTAGCATTTTTAGAATGTACTGTACTTTCCTATGGTTTCCTATTATTTAATCTACTGTATATGGAAGGGTTTTGTCCTTGAAAAGGAAACTAAATTTAGTAGGCTTAAAATGTACTGTACTTACTTTGGTAAGCTTTTTGCTGTTTTGCTATTTTTTTTAACCTTGGAAAAAGAAATAGTATTTAGCAGGGGCTGAATGTACTGCACTTCGCCAGGTGGTTTAATCTTGGAAAAGAAAATACAATTTATAAAGGTAACAATGTGCTGTCCTTGGCTATATTTGCCTTATTTTAATCTTTCGGCAAGTGTTTTAAATTTTGAAAAGAAAAAAGAAAATAAGATTAGCGTTAAAATGTACTGTACTTAGGTTTGTTTTAAATATTTCCTAATCTTTAGGTTGGTGTTTTACCCTTTGAATAGTAATTAGGATTTAGTGGTGTTAGTGTCTTGTACTCCTTATCGTTTTACTATTTCTTAATTCTTAGTTAGGTTGGTGATTTACCCTTTGAATAGGAATTAGAATTTAGTGGTGTTAATGTCTTGTACTCCTTTTTGTTTTGCTATTTCTTCATTTTTAGTTAGGTTGGTGTTTTGCCCTTTGAATAGGAATTAGAATTTAGTGGTGTTAATGTCTTGTTTTACTGTTTCTTAATTCTTAGTGAGGTTGGTGTTTTTACCCTTTGAATAGGAATTAGGATTTAGTGGTGTTAGAGTCTCGTACCCCTTTTTGTTTTACTGTCTCTTAATTCTTAGTTAGGTTTGTGTTTTAGTGATGTTAGAGTGTCTTGCACTCCTTTTTGTTTTACTATTTCTCGATTCTTAGTTAGGTTGCTGTTTTACCCTTTGAATAGGAATTGGGATTTAATAGTGTTAGAGTGTCTTGCACTCCTTTTTGTTTTACTATTTCTTAATTCTTAGTTAGGTTGGTGTTTTATACTTTGAATAGGAATCAGAATTTATTGGTGCTAGAGTGTCGTGTACTCATTTTTGTTTTACTATTTCTTCATTCTGATTTAAGCTGGTGTTTTACCATTTCAATAGGAATTAGGATTTAGTGGTGTTAGTGCCTCGTACTCCTTTTTGCCTCAATATTTCTTAATTCTTAGTTAGGTTGGTGTGTTACCCTTTAACAAGGAATTAGGATTTAGTGGTGTTAGTGTCTTGTATTCCTTTTTTTTTTTTTTTTTACTATTTATTAATTCTTAGTTAGGTTGGTGTTTTGCCCTTTGAATGTGATTTAGTGGTTTTCGAGTGTGATGTATTCCTTTTTGTTTTACTACTTCTTAGTTCTTAGTCAGGTTAGTGGTTTACCCTTTGAATAGGAATTAGTATTTATTGGTGTTAGAATGTCTTGTACTCCTTTTTGTTTTACTATTTCTTCATTCTTAGTTAGGCTGGTGTTTTATCCTTTGAATAGGAATTTGGATTTAGTGGTGTTAGAGTGTCTTGTACTTCTCTGTGTTTTAATATTTCTTCATTCTTAGTTAGGTCGGTGTTTTATCCTTTGAATAGGAATTTGGATTTAGTGGTGTTAGAGTGTCTTGTACTAATTTTTGTTTTACTATTTCTTAATTCTTAGTTAGGTCGGTGTTTTACCCTTTCAATAGGAATTAGGATTTAATGGTGTTGGTGTCTTGTACTCCTTTGTTTTAATATTTCTTAATTCTTATTTAGGTTAGTGTTTTGCCCTTTGAATAGGAATTAGGATTTAGTGATGTTAGTGTCTTGTGCAGTACTACCCCTTTTTGTTTTACTATTTCTTAACTCTTAGTTAGGTTTGTATTTTACATGTTGAAAACGAATTAGAATTTAGTGGTGTTAGAGTGTCTTGCATTCCATTTTGTTTTACTGTTTCATTTCTTAATTAGTGTTTTACCCTTAATAGTTAGGTTTACTGGTATTTGTCTTGCATCCTTCTTAGTTAATATTTTATCCTTTGAATAGGAACTAGTATTTAGTGGTGTACTAATTTTTGTTTTACTATTTCTTAATTCTTAGTTAAATTTGTATTTTACCCTTTGAATAGGAATTAGGATTTAGTGTTGTTAGTGTCTTGTACTCCTTTTTGTTTTACTCTTTCTTAATTCTTAGTTAGGTTGCTATTTTATCCTTTGTATAGGAACTAGGATTTAGTTGTGCTAGAATGTACTATTCTTTGCACTGTTTGACTACTTCTTAATCCTGAGGCTAGCGTTTTACCCTTTGTGAAGGAATATAATGTACTCAGTGGTGTAGCTATGGGGGAAGGGAGGGGACCCGGGGCACCCCTGTCAGATGTTTGGCCCGCCGAGTTGAAATTCCTTTTGTGGCTAAACTTTAACCCTTTGGTGGTCGAAAGCAAAATTGTAGTTATAGGTTTTTAGCACAAATGGCACGTATTTTCATGATATTTTGATCCAACTTAATGTTATTATTAACTTATGTATGAAGTGATTGAATCTTTAGTTACAGTTCTGAATAAGTGCAATGCAATTTGCTACTGGTGCTTAGGGTTAATTTCCAGGGAGAGCAGATGAAGAAGAGGGAATGGGATAGGTTGAAATTTTGAAGGGATTTTGGAGGGTCGTAAGTGTTTTGCGTTATTGATGATATGCACTATTTTGATATATTTACTGTACATGACAAGGATATTATACTATAGTTGAAAATTAAAACTTGATCATAGAAATTAGGCTAGTGCTGAATATAAGGTTGTGAGGAAATTTACATTACAGTATTTAATACATTTGCATATAGTAAGAGATGAAAATTGAGCTTTATAACTTCAAATACAGGTTTACTAATTACTAACACTATTATTTTCCTTCGTTCACATGGATATATACTTTCGAAATAGTATATTTTACTAATTACACAGTTGGTACATTAGTTTTGTGTAATTTTCGTTGGCCCCCCTCAAAAAATATCTTGGTACCACAGCTGATGGAATGCCAGCTGCGCCACTGACTGTACTTCGCTATGTTTGTCTATATCTTAATCTTTTGGCTGCTGTTTTAATTTCTTAAAAGGAAAATCTAATTTATTAAGGTTAGAATGTACTATACTTTGCGGTGTTTTATTATATTTTAATCTTTAGGCAGGTGTATTGACTTTGATGAAGGAAATAGGATTTAGGAGGGTTAAAATGTACTTGAATTAATTTGTTATGTTTAACGACTTTTACATCTTTAGGTTGATGTTTTATCCTTGAAAAAGGAAATATAATTTATTAAGGTTAGAACGTACTATAATTTTCTATATTTTACTGGTTTTTAATCTTTAGACAGGCGTTTTATCCTTGAAAAAGGAAGTACTGTAGGTTTTTGTAGTGTTATAATTTACTCTACTTCGATGTCTTTTGAAAGGAAAATAAGATTTATTGGTGTTAGAATGTACTTTACTTCGCTTTTTTTTCCATCTCCTAATCTTTAGGGTGGTGTTTTACCCTTTGAAAATGAATTTGGTAGATATTTTACTATTTCAAAAACGTTAGGCTGGTGTTTTAAGTTTTGAAAAGGAAATAGAATTTAGTATTGTTATTTTGTTTGTTTGTATGTAGTTCTTTTTAACTGAAACAGTAATTGTATTTAATCCTTTTATTTTTACTATCCGCAGGCTTCAGAGTCGACGATGTCCGATGACGAAATTTCTATAGTCTTCGAGTCTGTCCCCGTCAGGGACAACGCCCCTCAGTCCGCCGAGAAGAATTCTAAGGAGATAAAGAGGTCAGTCTCGCTTTCCAAATTTTCGTTCTTGAATGATTGTCTATCATTTATACGAATGTTTACTCTTGCTCTTGAGATCCTGTCAATTAGATCTTCCTACCTAGTGGACAATACTCTTGTTTATTCAGACATTCAGTTGAAGAAACTGACTGATGAGATTCAATGCAGAGGATAGGAGTTTCATAACTTGTTACTGATACCGAAGGGATTCTTTCATATCAGGGAGGCTTTGCCTTTTGCTGTAGGTCACCTGAAACCATTTCACTAATTTTTTCTTCTGTTTCCACAGAGATCCTGAAGATTTCTCCAGATGCTGCTTTTGCAACAAGACTATGTCGTGTGTTGTGGAATACATCACTCATACCGCAGGATGCCCCGAGAATAAGAATGGAATCGTAGGAAAGGCAACTGAGAATCAGGCTGAGAGTAGTGCAACAGGTATGTAAATCGACACTACACGTTGTTGTTGCTGATATTTGCCAGTCGTAGATGCACCGTATATTAAGTTCAATGTATATGAATGAGATGTTCTTGCAGTTTCACTGACTCTTTCTTAAAATGAGACTAATGAAGATTTCACTGATCTTTGCAGATTCTCCTGGACGGTCTATTTCTGATGGAGTCTCGGATAGGGTCCTGTCACCTGCTTTCTCCCCTGTTGAGGATTCAGGGGTCTCGCTTTCACCTGGTGAAGCCTCAGGGCGATCCGTTTCACCTGATGAAGTTTCGGGGCCAGCCCTTTCACCTGGTAAAGTCTCGGGGCCATCCCTTTCGCCTTGTGAAGTTTCGGAGCCAATATGGTTCTCCGACGCCCAGCTTCCTGCCACCAGTGCTGGTTACACCTCGGGAGATGGATGCCTCGGTGAAAGGTTGGTTTAGTTTCTTGTCATTTATCGTTGATACGAAAATAATAGTTTGGCATAATAATCATTTGGAAATTATGCGACTTTTCTATTTTTTTTATTTTGTTAATGATTATTTCATTTTTCAGGGACCAAGATTTATCTCGTGCCGGTTACTTCACTCAGTCTAACGCCGCCGTTGAGTCTCTCCCCTCCCCTCCCCCTGAAGATGTTTCCCGTAGGTTTATCATAGTTATCTCTTTCTTAACATTTTTGGGTTATTATTTTTTTTTTTTTTTTTAGAAATTATGAATGTTGAACTTATATTTTATATCCTTTTCTTTCCAGTTGTAGAATCCGTCAAATGTATTGATGTTTGCCATTCAGCTTGGAATAACATTTTAAAGTCAGGTTACTCTGCTGTTTAGTACGTTTTGTGCCAGGGGTATTCCAATTTGAGCTTTTATTTATAGCCGAAGATATCATTGAAGTTCATTATTTTTTTTTTATTATTATTAACATTCACTCCCAAGCTCTGGCGTCTTACTGAGGCCCTTTCTTCTTCTTCCACAGCTCAGGTGTCGAGGCTGACTTTCCATAGCGGCGGTGTCACCGACGCCTGTTACAGGAAACCGTCTACGGCCATCCTGATCATTGGAGACTGCGTGGCTGTGAAACCAGCGAAGGGTTTGGCCACCGACCTCATTCACAAGTATCCCTACGGCGATGTCTACTCTTCCCGGAGGCCAATATCGAACCTGAACAGGGCCTGCGTTCAGGACAGACCCAATCCCGGCACTTACACCATATCAAGGTCCTCATCCAACGACAACGACCCAGCCATTGTCACAGTTTTCGGGCAGTTCTACATGGGTCCCGGATTTGAGAGCAACAGGTTCAGCCAGAAACTGGTGCAGGATATGAAGGCAAGGGCCGGTTACTGGCTGGACCCTTATACTCCGACGGTGGACCCCAGGTATTGCGACCTGAACCTGCTGACTGGACTCCAATGGGATATGCAGGAGAACAGGGTCTACTGGTTCCGGCAGGCCCTGGAGGAGTTGGCAGGCGTCGTCCGGGAGGAGGGCATCGATAGGGTTGTCATACCCTATGGCATCGGATGTGGTCCGGCCGGAGGCAATTGGCTGCAAGAGTACCTGTTGGCTGTCGAGGCCTTCGAGGCCCAGGTGCGCCGCCATGGGGTGCAGGTGGTCATCGTCACGAAGCTGGAAGACAAGAAGCCCGTCGCTTCCAGCAGAAAGAACGTCTTCTACCAAAACAAGTGTCGGACTCACAGGAGTGCCAACAAGCCTTATTTGCGTCATGGCACCTGATTCTGCTGTTTTAATGTTCCCCAGTTGTATGAGTGTTGCTTGTATCAGAGCGTTTCAGTTTTCGATGATGAGTTTGCTCATGTATACTTGGTTTTAGATTTTTTTTCTTTGTGTTCATACCAAGATCATTTTTTTTATGTTGTTGTTTAGATAGCTTGTGTTCATTTTATTTAGATAATATTTTGTTAACGTTGTTTGGATAGAAGTTTTTGTTTATTTTGATTAAATAAGTTTTTGTTTATTTTGTATTCACATTATTCATGTAAAATTTTCGTGTACACATTGTTTTGATAATTTTCTTGTGTTCATATTCTTCAAGTAATTTTTGTGTACTTCTTGTTTAGGCAATTTTCGTGTGCATATTGTTAAGTTCCATTTTTGTGTGCATATTGTTAAGTTCCATTTTTGTGTGCATATTGTGTAGATCATTTTTGTGTACATATTGTATAAATTCGACGCTCAATATATGTTAATATTGTTAGCTTACGATGATTATTTTTAGATCTGATGTACAGAGAGAATAATAAAGAATAAAGTTTTTTTATATCTTTCTCTTGATCCTTATTCTTTATGAATTTATGATGAATATTTTTTTCACTGCAAAATTTACAGACGAGGAGAAGGTCTGAGAAAATTATATATTGTAGAAACCTTTTGGTGTCATACTAACCAAATATAGGATGAATTAATAGCCCCTGCTGCACAAGGAAGTAGACAGTTTAGTCAAACAATTGTGTTACAAATATGGAACTTTGTAATGAAACTGAAAATTCAAGTATATTTAGATGAAACAAAACTTGACAATCTCAGTCGGTTTATATTTCGTCACGAATGATAATTATACTAAAAGACGAAGAAAGCTTTAGATGCATAAAAAGTCCTCCGAAAAGGGAAGAGAAATTCTTCTTTGTGAGAAGTTACATCTTATAATAGTTTGCCTTGAAGGTAAGAGAAATGATAATCAGTTGAAATCAGTGTGGAATCATATGCTTAGAGGAATCTAAAAACTGAAAGTGCTGCTTATTTTGTTTCATCCTGTTCTGGAAGAGCGACCACTCAGACTAGTAGAATGCACAAAAGGTCACATGTGACAATGGCAGTACTTCAAACAATACGAACCTTAGTTTTACAGACGATTAAGCACTATAGCTTCTGCAGTTCGTTGGAAAATTGATATCCGCAAGAGAGTTGGCCATCACAGACTTATTGCCACAACTACAAAATGCAATGACAGACCTTGCTGTCTTGGAAATTGGCTCTGTGGTACCGAGTTTATGCATCGTATGGTTTGAAAAACTGGAATTAGACCAAAGACTTTTTCAGACGGAAATGCTAGCCGTACTTTTCAAGATGCAGAAAAGCTGTCTGAAAACTGAAAAACTGCTTAATTGATCCATCTTGTTCCGAAAACTGGATGTGAAAACTGACTTCATGCAGAAAATAGGTATTTCATCTGTCACAGCTTCATGTGATTAAATATATTTACTTAACGAGTGTCATGATAGTTTACAAATACTTCTTAGCAAATATGTCTTAAAATGAAAAATTAAGGGGCGTGTAATTATGGATTTGGCAACTCCGTTTTCCAGGTGACATTATCCTTTGGTAACGTTGAAGAAAGGACTCGCCCATTTGTAAACAAGACTGAGAAGGCTTTTTGGGAAATATCTCGTACAGAATGAGAGAGGCTGACTATAATATATTTGACCTAATAATGTTCGTCCCATGTGAGGATGCAAAGAATCAATTGCCGGTAAATTCCTTAGGCAATTAATTGTAACGATTTAGACGGCTTTGATGAGCTATGCCCAAAGGCTGAGTTCTCTCGTGAACCAATCGCTAACAGCACCTTTGACTATTGATTTCAGTCATATCAAACCCATTTTCATTGTACTGTAGATGTTGCCAATTTGTGCAAAGGATCCAAACCTTTTACTGGTTCACAAAGATCATAAGTTGTGAAGACAGCCGGGACACAAATAAGTGCTTTCGTAGTTATGAGTTTGACACGTTTTCATTGTACTTATATAATGTACAGTATATTAGTGACTTTCACTGTATATAATATCATGCTCGCCATAATGTCGAATACTATAAGTTATCGAAAACATTAAACATGCCTGCACAAGTGATCAAGGTTTCTGAGGACACTATGTGATCCCACTGACGTCATACAATAACTACTGGAACACCGCTGGTCGGAGGGTTCAGTTTTCCAAATATATTTAATTCCGTTATCTAACCATTAAATCCGACATTTCCTACTAATCCTGTTTTTAACGGAAATAATCTTTTTGACAGTGGCTTTCGTGCGAGTAAGACGCGTCTGTGAAGTACTCTGAAAAGTGTCTGACTCGGGCGATGTTCAAAGCGAATACGAAGAAGAAGAAGGGAAAAGAGAAAACAAATACTGTAGAAATTAAATCAAGTAGAGAAAAGACCAAACTATCATACGAACATTATCTCACAATTATCGAAGCAGCTCGTAAAGATGGAACACTAAAGAAAATACTGGAGAAGGATGAGTCAACCTAAATCGAGAGAGAGTCAGCAACTTGCGGACATTGCTCTGATGAAGTTGATGACGAAGGAACTTGTGAAATGTGTGATACATGGTTCCACTACAAATGTTCATGTACTGAGAACAGGTACACACCCATACTTCGGAGTGACAACATATGCATCTGTAACAACTGCAAGAGGCCTGAACAAAGAACACACAAAAAACTCATTGAAGATGACCTTGAAGAAATAAAAGCAAAAAGAGATATTAGCAAAGTTGATTCAGGATTCGGCTCAGAAAACTAGTGACGTAATGATCAACAGATGAAATTCAAAACAAAATTGACAATGCTGATAAAGATGTAAAGACTATGACAAACATGGACAAAACTCATGCTGAATCACTAAAGACAAAAAAGGTGCTTCTGATCGAACGTACAAATGAAAAGAGCACAGCAGAAAATGAAAAGAGGCAAATTGTGAGTAAAATAACGGCGCCAGTTGAGCCGATTAAAACAAGAGATGGACACTTATTTGTAAGATTTCCAGACAGGAAAAACTTAGAAAAGGCAAAAAAAGGAGATTCAAGAAAACAGCAATATAGCCTATATCAGTAAATGAGAAGGGTAAACTTAAACCAAAAATAAAAGTAGCATATGTCCCGAAGGATGAAGATGACATTGTCAATAACACTGTAAGGAAAAATCCATGGACAGATTATCTCATTTCTGAAAATGACGACCTGAAAATTGTAAAGGAAATGAAAGCCAAAGATGACAAACATAAACACTATACCATCAAATGCACACCACAAATACGAAACGCTATCTATGATAGAGATGGCAAACTGTGTACACTGTATAGTCGTTGCAAGGTATACGACTGTTACATGCCCTATCAATACTATAACTGTCAGGAATTTGGTCATAGCGCAACAATTGTAGACACGACCAAGTTTGCCCTAGATGTGGTGAAAATCACAAATCAAATGAATGTGCTAGCATCACTTTACAGTGTAAAAGCTGTGTTAAGAAAGGCCTGAGTGATACTAAACATAAAACATATGATGGCAATAAGTGCGTAGTATATAAAGACCATGTGTCAAAAGTAAAAAAATAATACGGACCATGGCTTTGACTAATAATCTTCTATGCAACTGAATAAACATACAGTCCGTAGGAAATAAAACTAACACTATTAGAAATCTTATAAATGATCAAAATCTAGACATATGCATGCTAACGGAGAACTGGATACAACAAAATACCGTCTGAAGTAAGAACTAAAGGCTCTCCTATTCTGCAAAAGCTACGTTACTGACGAGAAACACTAAAAGACAATTATATAAAATATAAGAAGCACCTTATTTTGAAGACATACAATGGCCCGCCAGAGAGGGAATCATCCATGTGGAGGGCTGTACATAAAACCAAAGTGAAACAAAGTGAAGTCATCTCTCGTCCGTTTACACTTCTACTGACTACTTTATAGGCAAGATCCCGTGCCTGTGTAATGCTGGCTTTATCTAGAACAACAATAGGAAGGAGACGATACATTCCAAGTGTATCGAGCCTGCAGCTTCCTTTTTCAAATAAAACTTTTCAGGAAGCAAATTTGTAAAAATTAACCTTGAACATTATTCGGTAGTAAAACCTCTCAAGTACTGGAAGAGGTTTTATCCCCCTGAATACTCAGAGGGCGTCGGTCTTCCTATACAGAGTTGAATCAAAGGCTCCATCGAGTCAGTTAACCAACTTCTATTATCGAACAGGACTCGTCTTATTGTTTTAGACACTTTACACATTATTTAACAGTTTCTGGATTACAGTTCCCCGTCACTCCCTTGACCTCGTCGTGCAAGTGAAGTTCTGGAAATGTGAATGACCTAACGTGACTTGGTCAACCATGTCTGTGACGTGTCAACTCAACTTTCAAGAAGAAATGATGAAAAATCTTTTAATCGTATCGGCCATCTCCAACAAATTTACTGAAATAATACACAGCTCTGTGGAAAATGACCTGAAATATACGAAGACAAGGTTATAGTATTAATATCTCTAGATCTAAGAGTAGCAGTGTTTCCACTGTAGGGTAAAATACCCTAATTTAGGGTAATCAGACGTCACTTAAGGTAAAGACAAAATGTGGGGAATGTAGGGTAATCCGGGGATCATCTAGCAAATTTTCTCCCTTATTTATAGCTTTCTTCTTGCATTATTATGTTTTATGATTACTATTGATGTTTTCTTTTTACTGTTATTTTGACATGGCCAGACGGCAGACACTGTGTCCGTTACCTTCTGGCAACTACCAGTATACCGTTCTCTCCCCTTTCGTTTGGATATGTTTTGCATTGATTGATTTATGGTTACTCAAACTGGCGTAACAACATCTAAGTTATTCACGCCGGTATTGCATTAACGTTTGCTTATTGGTATTATGGTGAGTGTGGCAGATGTGACTGCACGTTGAAAAGCATGAGCAAGAGTGACTTAAAGATGTTTGATATCCAGTTAGAAGTTCAGTTTGCAGCTTATTTCTTTTTTATTTATTTATTTTTTTTTTTGCAAACTGCTAGGTAAACTTCTGCTTTTTAATGTTTCTTTTTTTTTCCTGATAATCGTGCAAATGTTTTTAATATCAACGATGATTGTTAAAGTGGTAATATTGCAGTAAAAGGCAACACGGCCAAATGGCAAGGCAATACACTTTTCTAGGTCATTTTGATGTGTTTCACACAAATTCGTCGGAAATTGATAGTTTCTTAGAAATACCTGGATTATTTTCTCCCATTTAACACTTTTAGGGTTTCTGATACTGGCGGTGCATGTGTTTGTTGTCGGCCAAATGGAATGTCCCTTCGCCGTGTTTAGTACTGGCACGGGGGCGGGGGCCGGCGGTTGGGTACCCATACACTAAAAAGTTATTGCACTTGCCGTACGGGATATGAACCTTGTTTTTTCGTCCTTTGGTCATGCATAAGTTAGGAGCTGTGACCTGGGTAGTCGAGTGACAAGTTAGGGTTAGGGGCTGTGACCTGGATACTTCTGTGAGAGGTTAGGTTAGGTTGTGTGGGGTCCACTTATGTACATGGAGTTAGCTCCAAAACCGTTAATTTCCGACGAAATTGAAGGTGAAATTCGTGCTAGACATCAAAATCAGGAAGAAAAACATATTTCTTTGTCATTATGGCGTGTTGCCTCTTACTGCAATAATACCGTTATGTGCTTTCTAGTAATTTGCGGAGTTAGCATGATTCTTCACATAATTGTGTAAACATGATCATCCTTTTGTAGCACCAACTTTTTGGAAGTTTAAATCTACATTACTGTATTTTTTATTTATTTATTATTATTTTTTTTTTTTTGCTTTTTGTTTGAATGCAAATCGTGAACAGAATTTCTATCTTTGTATATTTGCTGGGCAAGAGAACGCAATTAAATGTGGCTTTACAACTTAATTTTCGACATCTCCTAGATCTATTATTACACTAAGTTATTCAATACTTTGCTAACCACGTAAACATGACGTCTAATAACATAGGAAATGTTTAATGTTTATATATATTTATATACACACATACACATATATATATATATATATATATATATATATATATTATATATATATATATATATATTTCTTTTATTTAAAAAAATCCACCAAATTTAGTGTGAATCGATTGCATTTAGGGTAATTTTGGTCCAGACGCTGGATAAAGCAACATTGTACTCGGAAAAGCCCTAGAGTAGCGTTTGAGACAAAACCTCATGAGCTTTTGGTATTATTTAAAATAGATGAGCTTCTGAAGGTGATGCACTGCCAAAACTGTTCACGTACGCCAACTCAGCCAAATAAATTCTGTGGGAAGACAACTTCGACCCATTAATGTCTATTACTAGTACCCTATTCGAAACCATAATGTAGTAATACTAATACTCTGTGTCAAAAAATGAAGTAACCATAAACAAACCTTTTTAGTTTACTACCTTAACACTGCGTTTGGTGATTCAACTGTTGGGCAGTTGTTGGTACGCTTCGTTGTGGGGTTTAAAGTGAGTGCTGGCTGAAGGCGTTTGAGGCTCCTGTAAGGTGGTTGTGTGTGTGACGGAGGGTCTTCCGTGCTGTTCGGAGTGGCTGGTGGTGTCCATCACAGATGAGAGTCACTTGAGTGTTTAGCATTGAAAACCCTGAGGATTTCGAATGGATAGGAAGATCTGTGGCGTACGGGATGGAGCAGAGACTTCATTGATAAGTTGTCTTTACTTTGTACAGGATTAGGAATAATCCGGTGATCCGCTAAAATATTCAGGGTGTAATTATAGGGTTTAAACCTTAAGCAAAGCACCATCACCTCGGGTGAGTAACGTTCACGACTGTAGATATAATATGTATTACCGTATCCGAATTTGTGTTTGTGTTTACATTGAGGATACCGTTGAAACTCCTCCATCTTTATTTTCATTAAGTTTTATTCCACTGTTCTTGAGTTTCACTGCGGTCCTTTTCCCTTTCCGCAGCTCAGGTGTCGAAGTTGACTTAACATACCGGCTGCGTCACAGACAAATGTTCAAGGAATCTGTCTCCGGCTGTCCTTATCACTGAAAACTAAATGGCTGTGAGGCCAGCGAAGGGTTTGGTCTGACTTGATTCACAAGTATCCCTACGGGAATGTCTACTCCTCCCCGGGGCAATATCGAACCTGAACAGGGCCTGCGTACAGGACAGACCCAATCCCGGCATTTAACCATATCAAGGTCGTCCTCCAACGCCCATGACCCAGCCATTGTCACAGTTTTCGCCTAGTTCTACACGGGTCCCGGCTTTGAGAGCAACAGGTTCAGACAAACTGGTGCAGGATATGAAGGCAAGGGCAGGACCCTTGCACACCGACTGTGGTCCCCAGGTACTGTGACCTGAATCTGCTGACTGGCCCGCAATGGGATATGCAGAACAGGGTGTACTGGATTTAGCAGGCTCTGGAGGAGTTGGCAGGCCTCCTCCGGGAGGAGGGCATCGGTGGAGTTGTCATACTCTATGGCATCGGTTGTGGTTTAGCCGGAGGCGATTGGCTGCAAGACTACCGGGTGGTGATCGAAGCCTTCGAGGCCCAGGTGCGCCGACATTGGGTCCAGGTCGTCGTCGTCGGAAAGATAAAGAACCCCGATTAGAAATATCGCCCTCGCAGGACACTCAAGAAAATTTATTTGCGCAATGGCACCCGATTCTTTTATTTTTATCACTTTGATGTATGTTCCTTTTTAAATAGCTCTCTTCATCGAGGTAAATTAAGCGAAGTAAATACGGTAAATACGTTAGCTTCACAAATTATATTTTACCTATTTTTATTTTTGTTTGTAAACTCACGAAGACCTCTCACTGTGGTACCAGATTTTAGCGTTTTTACACAAGCACGTGAAATTATCCGATTCGTAAATGGTACACTTCTCTCTTACTATAGTGAACATCCAGAGATGTATTTAAATATTTTTATGCACACTTTTGTGTAAATATTGTTTAGACAGATAATTTGTCTATTTAGATTTTTGTACGTTTAGATATTTTATAGTTTTGTGTACATTTTTAGATATTTTTTTAGATGTGTATATAATGTTTAGGTATTTTTTTTTTACATTTTTGTGTTTATAGTTAAATTTTTATTTACAGGTTTGGTTAAGATTTTTTTATTTAATCACTGTTTGGTTAGGCCTACATAGTTTTTTATATACTGATTTTGTTAATTTGTGTACGTCTTTTGGTGATTATGTACGTATTTTTTGAGTACGTAATGTTTAGATAATGTTTTCATTTAGATAATTGTCCTTTTTTTATTTTATGTACACAGATAATTGGTTCATATTTAGATAATTTGTTCATATTTGGATAATTTGTGTTCACACTGTTTAGACAATTTTAGAAAATATTTTTGTTCATATTACTAATTTTTTGTGTAAACATATAAGTAATTTTTTTCATGCTTAGGTAATTGTGTTCATATTGTATAGGTAGTTTTTGTGTACATAATCAGATTAATACAAAATTTCTGTATTTATCTTATTCTTTATTCCTTATGATTATTAGTTTATTGCATTCATGTGGTTTGCATGTACACCTCCCTTATAAATTAATATTCGCATAAAGACTGGAGAGAATAGAGCCCAAGGCAGGGCTGAATGAGACACACTAGTTTACAGATGAGGAAAATGTTGGAGGAAATTATATATCAAACCATTTGGTCATACAAAAAAAATAATTTAGGATAAAATTTAGTTGAAACCAAAGACGAAGAACGTTGCGAATGATTATTATAATCAAAGACGAGGAAAGTTACAAATTATAAAGTCAAAGTTGCAGAAGATAATTATAAACACGAAGAACCCTAGGCCTATTTTCAGCCTTAAGACTGACCCTCGAGGGAGACTTGAATGTCTGATATACAGTGTATATAAGTTATTGTACGGGTATGGGTCTGCCAAGTGCTGCCACCCAATCTACTCTACACCCCGGCTGCCCTCCCTCCTTCCTATCCTCCCGCCTCCCGTCACCCCGCAGAACTTCGCCCTTACTCCCTGCTATTTTGATATAACAATTTGCTTTCAAATTAAAATGCGAGAAATAATGAAGTTGCCTTTCACTGCTGAAGAAATTATTAGATAAGCTTTAAATGAGTGAAAAGATGTCATTCGGGAAGACTTGGAGAAGAGATAAATTCTTTGTTGTGAATAAATTATATCTCGTACTGCTTTTACTTGGTGATAGAAATTAGTTGAAAATATTGTGGAATCATATAGTTAAAGGCAATCACAAACCAAAACGACTGCGTACCTTATGTGCTAGCCTATTCTGAAAAAGCGATTTCTCAGAAACATGACTCACGAGGTTTATGACCATTGCAGTATTTCATGCAATACGGGCCATAATTTGACAGGCGATTAGGAACTGTGGACACTGAAGCTCTGTGGAAAAGTTCCTAATAGTGCTACAGCTGCAAAATGCAAAGCCAGACCTTACTGTCTTGGAAAATGGCTCTCTGGTACTGAATTGTTATTCATATGGTTTGAAAAAAATGGAATTAGACCAAAGTCTTATTCAGAGGGAACAGATGCAGAAAAGCTCTCGGAAACGAGAAAGGAAACGGAACCTTCCAGTGCTGCTTATCCTTGCAAAATATTGTAACAGATCCACTTAATGCCATAAACTGGTTTTAAATCCCGAACTATGCAGTTGAAGAATGACGTCATGAAGATATCGGGTATTTCATCCACCACAGCTTCATGGGATTACGTATAACTACTTAATGAATACCATGATACTTTAGAAATACTTCTTGGTAAACATGTCTAAAAAGGAAACACTAAGGGGCTTGAAATTATGGCTTTTGATAATGTCAGTTTTCCAGGTGATATATATATATATATATATATATATATATATATATATATATATATATATATATATATATATATATATATATATATATATATCCTTTGGTAAAGCTGAGGAAAGACTGACTCATTTGCAAAGTATTTCTTTCCATCGCAAGGCTGAGAATGATCTTAGGGAAATATTTCATACGGAGAGAGAGGTTGACCATCATCCTTCAGACCTACTAATGTTCGTCCCATATGAAGATACAAAGTATCAATTACCGGTAAAGACATTAGGCAGTGAAATATAACGATTTAGACTGTCCTGACGAGCTATATCCAAAAGTTGCACTTGTACTACCTAAATACTCTTTCCAAACGCTACCTTTAACAGCACTTTAGACTATTCATTCAGTCATATCGAACCAATTTTCGATGAGGTTACTAATTTGCGCAGAGAATACAAACTGTTAACCGGCTCATAACGATCATAAAGCTGTGAAGCAGGTAGCCGGGACACAAGGCAAGTGCTTCAGTATAGTCGGTTTCATTTCATCTGTCCACTCACTGATGGAGATGTGGCACATGCACGTGATTGGCTGACAATCAACGCTTCCGATATAGTTGGCTTATTGTAATAAATATTAAACTATTTCCAATAACGCTTTTGAATGTTGACAATAGGCAAAGAACCCTCGTCCCTTCTGATATAAATCCTAAACACGTCGATTTGTATTCATAACATACCAACACAAGCACACGAAAGGCGAGATTGTATCAATCTACTCAGATCAAACACAAACGACATTCAGGGAAATACTAACATTCCGAATGACCATGTGAACATGGCTACCACTCACGATATATCGACAGTGAATCTGTAGTTTGCATCATGGTATTTCGAATATCTGAACACTTGCACCAGATAGGGTTAAAGGAGATGTTTTCCAAGAAGGAAATATGAAAGTGAACTTTGAACATTAATTGATAATAACAACCATCTAAAGTGCCGACAGAAGTACACTATTATCCTCCTACCGGTGTATAGATACTCGTGCAAGCGAAGTGTTGGAGATGTGAGCGATCTAGTACGAAGTGGTCAGCCAAGTCTGCGACGTGTTAGCTCAACTTCTGAGAAGAAAGGAGATGAAGAATCTAAATTTGGAATCTCCAACAAATGTATTGGAACAGTTTTAAGTTCCGTATAAAGTGACCTGAAATATATAATAATAAGGCTGCCCACAGGCATATAGTTATTAGTACTATCAGTTAACAGTGTGACAATAATCCATGAGTTTTTGGCAAGATTTTTAAAATAAATGAGCTTCTGAAGACGATGCACCACCAAAACCTTTCAAGTTAAGCAACTCAGCCAAATAGAACATTGAGTGTGAAAACAATTTTGAGTAATTTTACGATTATTCGTACACCATTCGAAACCATGGTGTTACTGGTACTCCAGTTATATAAAAATATCTTTTGAACTACCAAACATCATAAGAATGAATGAAGGCAGAATGACAAAAGCTCATTATCAGACTAAGGAAAGACCGCAGTTTGGCAATCTGAGCCCCTTTAGGCCTACTCTTAAAAGCCGTGACGATCCATAACAACGCATGCTGGACCGAACAACAGATACCACAGTCCATGCACGATGTTCTCTGAATTATACAGTAATATATCAACTGGATCATAAAGAAACGTAAAGATCTTGATATTTAAAGTTGATATATCAACAATAGACAATGAAATACATATTGACATGCATCACGTTAAGGAATAGACAAACTAAATACAAGAAAAATTAATTGATAATGCCATGATGCGACAAAGGCGTACGAAGAAAACTTGGTTATAACTAAAAGTAAGACAAAACTAAGATTTAAAGGAACTCAAGAAATGTTCTGTTAAAGCAGAGGGTCAACGGTCGTTCCGATACACACAGAAAAGTCGAGCTGACACAACTAAATATAATATCCACACTTACCTTTATGTCCAGTCAGTGAATTATATATAACGCTCATGCTGCTTTTATAAATACTACGAAGGTCTAAAATATTACGATCTGTTTCCTTACCTTCGAATGCAAACATCGTCAATAAAATCTGCCTGATGAAGGATATTAGGTCTGCGTAAACTTCGTTCTAGCTTAAAGAAGTAGGCCTACCGATAAAGGACATTAGATCTGCGTAAACTTCGTTCTAGCTTTAAGAAATAGGCGTGCAATAAAATGCCTGATAAAGGATATTAGACCTGCGTAAACTTCGTTCGAGATTTAAAAAATAGGCCTACCAATAAAATCTGTCTGGTAAAGGAGATATCTGTGTAAACTTCGTTTTAGCTTATGAAGTAGGCCTACCAATAAAATTTGTTTGTTATAAGATATTAGATCTCCGCAAACTTCGTTCAAGTTTTAAGAAGTAGGCCTACCAGTAAAATCTACCTCATAAATGATATTAGATCCGCGTAAACTTCGTTCGAGTTTTAAGAAGCAGGCCTAGATTCTACCACCACAATTTAGGTCATATTGCCGCCGTACCCAAAACCTAGACCGTGCCAACATGGTAAGGTGCCTACCAGAGGTGCTGAGGAGGTTCTTGTAAGGGGGTCTGTCCCTGGCGCACGGGGCACACACACGCCTCTCCAGACTCCTTGTCGTCACTCACTCAAAAGGAAGCTTTGTCGGACCAAGCACTTCCCGCCACTGTCCTCAACTGCTTGAGAAGGAGTTCCACTTCGATTCGACAACAATATCTGCATCTTTTAATCCGTCCTTATGACACTGGATCACTTGCACTTGATCATCACACAATGTACGCCGCATAGACATAATTATTCACAAAAGAAAAATTCCACAAACGCTAAGCAATGCCATAGAGATGCGACGGGCGGATGGAGTACAGACACCGGAACTGAGATAAGCCAACAGGCGACTGAAGCGATAAGAATTTAATCATTTCCCTGATTTTTTTATAATTATAGTTAAGTTACCAATTAGTCAATTTGTCCCAGTCGAATTTTTTACCCGCCAGGTGGGGCCCGGGGGTGATTCTGATTCACGTGAAATAGTAATTGGAAAGTAATTTATTGTTATATCAGTACTTACTGTATATATCCTGAACCTTAACATTTTATATTTGAGGATATGCTTATCTATTCTTGTAGTATGAATTGGAGTGAAAAGTAATGTCTGTCAATGAACAGCTTACAAGCAATATCACTCTACAAAATATGACTACATCAATGTTATTCTACCACAGTTGGCTGAAATAAGACTTCGTCAGCGGTCCTGAAACTGATCGGTACATCATACTCACGTCTGTTTTAATCATACAAGAAAATAATGATGGAAAAACAGGGTTGTGGGCGAGACTGGACACTGTCAATTTGGTAGGTTTTAGGTAATTTTTATAACTAGAGGGAAACTTACAAAATAATTATGAGTGACGAAAGGTTTAATAAAATAGGTGTGCCTCAAACCGAACACCAGACACACCGCGCCCGTCAAGAGACGCGAGAGCTCCCAGGGAAGCAAAAGTAACATCTCGTGTCCTTAAGTCTTCCACCGACGCGAACCACGAATGGTAACTGGTGGTTGATACCTCCATATATGGCTGTCGAATATACTATATAAAATAATGTATTTTTTTTAAATATGAAAACGTAATTGTATTACGTTATCAGGCCCGCTTCCCCAGCCTGGCAGGAAACCTGCCTCCCTCCAGGGAAGCAGCCTCTGAGGAAGACCTTCCCCTGGCAGGAGGGGTGCCCTCAAGGGATAGCTTCCCTACAGCGCCTCGAGTCCCCTTATCCTTGTGGTTCAGGCCCTCCACAGGCCTGCTTCCCCAGCCTGGCAGGAAACCTGCCTTCCTCCAGGGAAGCAGCCTCTGAGGAAGACCTTCCCCTGGCAGGAGGGGTGCCCTCAAAGGATAGCTTCCCTACAGCGCCTCGAGTCCCCTTATCCTTGTGGTTCAGGCCCTCCACAGGCCTGCTTCCCCAGCCTGGCAGGAAACCTGCCTTCCTCCAGGGAAGCAGCCTCTGAGGAAGACCTTCCCTGGCAGGAGGGGGTGCCCTCAAGGGATAGCTTCCCTACAGCGCCTCAAGGAGTCCCCCTATCCTTGTGGTTCAGGCCCTCCACAGGCCTGCTTCCCCAGCCTGGCAGGAAACCTGCCTTCCTCCAGGAAGCAGCCTCTGAGGAAGACCTTCCCTGGCAGGAGGGGTGCCCTCAAGGGATAGCTTCCCTACAGCGCCTCGAGTCCCCTTATCCTTGTGGTTCAGGCCCTCCACAGGCCTGCTTCCCAGCCTGGCAGGAAACCTGCCTTCCTCCAGGGAAGCAGGCTCTGAGGAAGACCTTCCCCTGGCAGGAGGGGTGCCCTCAAGGGATAGCTTCCTACAGCACCTCGAGTCCCTTATCCTTGTGGTTCAGGCCCTCCACAGGCCTGCTTCCCCAGCCTGGCAGGAAACCTGCCTCCCTCCAGGGAAGCAGCCTCTGAGGAAGACCTTCCCTGGCAGGAGGGGTGCCCTCAAGGGATAGCTTCCTACAGCGCCTCGAGTCCCCTTATCCTTGTGGTTCAGGCCCTCCACAGGCCTGCTTCCCCAGCCTGGCAGGAAACCTGCCTTCCTCCAGGGAAGCAGCCTCTGAGGAAGACCTTCCCCTGGCAGGAGGGGTGCCCTCAGGGATAGCTTCCCTACAGCGCCTCGAGTCCCCTTATCCTTGTGGTTCAGGCCCTCCACAGGCCTGCTTCCCCAGCCTGGCAGGAAACCTGCCTTCCTCCAGGAAGCAGGCTCTGAGGAAGACCTTCCCCTGGCAGGAGGGGTGCCCTCAAGGGATAGCTTCCCCTCCACAGCGCCTCTGAGGAAGACCTTCCCCCCCAGTCCCCTTATCCTTGTGGTTCAGGCCCTCCACAGGCCTGCTTCCCCAGCCAGCCTGGCAGGAAACCTGCCTTCCTCCAGGAAAGCAGCCTCTGAGGAAGACCTTCCCCTGGCAGGAGGGGTGCCCTCAAAGGATAGCTTCCCTACAGTGCCTCGAGTCCCCTTATCCTTGTGGTTCAGGCCCTCCACAGGCCTGCTTCCCCAGCCTGGCAGGAAACCTGCCTTCCTCCAGGGAAGCAGCCTCTGAGGAAGACCTTCCCCTGGCAGGAGGGGGTGCCCTCAAGGGATAGCTTCCCTACAGCGCCTCGAGTCCCCTTATCCTTGTGGTTCAGGCCCTCCACAGGCCTGCTTCCCCAGCCTGGCAGGAAACCTGCCTTCCTCCAGGGAAGCAGCCTCTGAGGAAGACCTTCCCCTGGCAGGAGGGGGTGCCCTCAAGGGATAGCTTCCCTACACAGCCCTCGAGTCCCCTTATCCTTATGGTTCAGGCCCTCCACAGGCCTGCTTCCCCAGCCTGGCAGGAAACCTGCCTCCCTCCAGGGAAGCAGCCTCTGAGGAAGACCTTCCCCTGGCAGGAGGGGTGCCCTCAAGGGATAGCTTCCCTACAGCGCCTCGAGTCCCCTTATCCTTGTGGTTCAGGCCCTCCACAGGCCTGCTTCCCCAGCCTGGCAGGAAACCTGCCTCCCTCCAGGGAAGCAGCCTCTGAGGAAGACCTTCCCCTGGCAGGAGGGGTGCCCTCAAGGGATAGCTTCCCAGCGCCTCGACAGCGCCTCGAGTCCCCTTATCCTTGTGGTTCAGGCCCTCCACAGGCCTGCCCCTCCCCAGCCTGGCAGGAAACCTGCCTTCCTCCAGGAAAGCAGCCTCTGAGGAAGACCTTCCCTGGCAGGAGGGGTGCCCTCAAGGGATAGCTTCCCCTACAGCGCCTCGAGTCCCCTTATCCTTGTGGTTCAGGCCCTCCACAGGCCTGCTTCCCCAGCCTGGCAGGAAACCTGCCTTCCTCCAGGGAGCAGCCTCTGAGGAAGACCTTCCCCTGGCAGGAGGGGTGCCCTCAAGGGATAGCTTCCTACAGCGCCTCGAGTCCCCTTATCCTTGTGGTTCAGGCCCTCCACAGGCCTGCTTCCCAGCCTGGCAGGAAACCTGCCTTCCTCCAGGAAGCAGCCTCTGAGGAAGACCTTCCCTGGCAGGAGGGGTGCCCTCAAGGGATAGCTTCCCTACAGCGCCTCGAGTCCCCTTATCCCTTGTGGTTCAGGCCCTCCACAGGCCTGCTTCCCCAGCCTGGCAGGAAACCTGCCTTCCTCCGGGGAAGCAGCCACTGAGGAAGACCTTCCCTGGCAGGAGGGGTGCCCTCAAGGGATAGCTTCCTACAGCGCCTCAGTCCCCTTATCCTTGTGGTTCAGGCCCTCCACAGGCCTGCTTCTCCAGCCTGGCAGGAAACCTGCCTTCCTCCAGGGAAGCAGGCTCTGAGGAAGACCTTCCCCTGGCAGGAGGGGTGCCCTCAAGGGATAGCTTCCCTACAGCGCCTCGAGTCCCCTTATCCTTGTGGTTCAGGCCCTCCACAGGCCTGCTTCCCCAGCCTGGCAGGAAACCTGCCTCCCTCCAGGGAAGCAGGCTCTGAGGAAGACCTTCCCCTGGCAGGAGGGGTGCCCTCAAGGGATAGCTTCCCTACAGCGCCTCGAGTCCCCTTATCCTTGTGGTTCAGGCCCTCCACAGGCCTGCTTCCCCAGCCTGGCAGGAAACCTGCCTCCCTCCAGGGAAGCAGCCTCTGAGGAAGACCTTCCCCTGGGAAGGGTGCTGTCATGGGATAACTTTCCTTGGGCAACTTTGGGCCTTCACCATTTTGACTGATTCCTCCCTGTGAAGTTTCTTCTTTTCTTGTCCATTTCTTCCTGGTTTGGAGAGAAGCAATTGCTTCCTGACTACTTGGTTCCATTTCGTCCTGGTTTGTAGAGAACTCGTGTCCTGGCTATGACAATATAGCAATGTACCTTTACCCTGCTTTTCGAATAAGACACATCCTTCTCGGAAGGCTTCAAGGAGATTTGACGGATTTCGGTGCTTATTTCTGGGTTTTACTGAGCTGTAAGCATTAGGTGCATGCGTGATGGATTCTCTCTCGTTCTTCCAGGAGCTGGAGACCAAAGGATTCCGAAACACTTTCATGGAAGACGTCGAAGATTTTAGATCATGTCTGCATTGTTTCAGCCATTGCTTTGTTTTCCTTTCTTAGCGCCTCCACGAAGTGGTCCATATTTTCATATGTGTATAGTTGTTCACAGTCTTGATCCGCTAGCTCTTTACACCTGCTTTTACTCAGGAGGATTTGAAGGCTCTCGGAACTTGTTAGGGGTATGTGCGAATGGCATTTCTGTCATGCCTCCAGGAACTGCAGACGGAGAAAAGTCCTCTGGATTCATATGATATTTCACTGATCTGTTGATCCAAATGGTAATTCAGGCAATCCAGAACCTTTCTTAGCCCTTTGTTGGCCGACTCGGTTGAGCTTCAGACTGTCACTTGATGGGCCGGAGTTCAATTCCCGCGGCCGGCTGATGAAGAGTTAGAGGAATTTATTTCTGGTGATAGAAATTCATTTCTCGATATAATGTGGTTCGGATTCCACAATAAGCTGTAGGTCCCGTTGCTAAGTAACCAATTGGTTCTTAGCCACATAAAATAAGTCTAATCCTTCGGGTCAGCCCTAGGAGAGCTGTTAATCAGCTCAGTGGTCTGGTAAAACTAAGGTATACTTAACCTTTTTAGAACCTTTGTTTCTTTCTCACTGCTTTCTTTTCTTAAAAATTCTGGAAAGTCTTCATTCCATGGTCCTCTTTTCTTCTTGATTCCTTTCCGTGCGTATCTCGAGTGGAGAACTTGCCCCCCAAATGAGATAATATTGAAAACATTGCCGCTTTATCAATCGCCTGAAGTTGGAACGTCGACCCCGTACTTCTCCGTGATGTAGTCCATATTTGCATCAGTGTAAAATTTTTCACCGAGTTTATTTGTAAACTCTTTACCTCCTTGTACAGCACTAAAATTTTCGAATAAACAACAACGTCCCGTCTCTGAGGACGATTTGAAGCATCTCCGATCTTGTTTCGGAGACCAAAGTTTGTTTTATTGAGCTATAGCATTAGGCGCATGCGTGAGTAGCCTTTCTCTCGCCCTTTCAGGAACTGGAGATGGAAGGACTCCGAAGCGCTTTCAGGGAAAACCCCGAAGATTTAGTTCATCAAAGTCAAACATAATCAAATTTTCGTTTATTATAGAACGAAAACACAACAGCAGTTGGGATGACATTCTCTTAAAGCTTTATTGTCCCAGGTTAAATACCTATATTTAAAAAGCAAAGAACATTATTGTACATAACTATTAACCGAAAGGAATGATAATCAGATATCGCTATATATGAAATGTAAATTGTGCGAAAAGTATTCATCATCGTACCCCTTCCTTCCGTCTTAGGAATCTCAACTTACTGGATGTTGATAGCTGTTCCCTTCTCCTCATCTGTTACTCACGCAACCACTGGAATAATTCAGTGGCGCGTTTTTAATCAAACTTTCTACCCGTAACGCACCCTTTGTTATTACAATGGCCCAGTTGTTTGAGTGTATGTGCGTGAAACCTCTCCATTTTTTTACTTACTTTTTATACGTGGACATATAATTCCGTTGAAACCTTTTTGATAATAATAATAATAATAATAATAATAATAATAATAATAATAATAATAATAATAATAATAATAATAATAATAATAATAATAATAATAAAGGAGAAACAAATCCACAGTTATGTATATATACATATAATTAAAGATAAATCTGTACAGAGAAGTTTCTGGATTGTTATGATTCCCCTTTTCAATCTGAGATTGAAAAGGGGCAATCGAAACAATTCTTGAGCCCTTTGTTACAGATTTATCTTTAAACTGTCACATAAACATAACTGCGGATTTGATTCTCCATTTCAGGACTCATGCTACTGTGAGTAGTTTTTAAATTAATAATAATAATAATAATAATAATAATAATAATAATAATAATTTCTAATATAATAATAATAATAATAATAAACATTATTACATTATTATTATATTCCCGTTGCTATTAACCATTATTATTATTAGCCATTATTATTATTATTCTATTATATTTCATGGCGTGATCATTTCTGCGATGGACTACACTATTGATTGCTGAATATTGTCTCGTAAAAAAATTTTTTAAAAATACATAAATTTTCATAATCACTTTGGAGCTTGGGATAGGGGATCCTACTAAGGCCCGATTTAAAAAAAAATGAGACATATTAATATAGTGACGAGTGATAAATAATTTTTTATTGTATATTATGTATAAATATATATATATATATATATATATATATATATATATATATATATAATATATATATATATATTATATATATATATATATCCATCACACACACACACACACACACACACATATATATATATGTATATATATATATA
>NC_089758.1:13144233-13216733 GCF_040412425.1 Macrobrachium rosenbergii
ACTCTTTGAAAATGAATTAGGATTTAGTAGTGTTTGTATACTGTATATTTTACTGTTCCAAAAATGTTTGGCTGGTGTTTTAAGTTTTGAAAAGGAAATAGGATTTAGAAGTGTCAGACTGTTTTATGTCTTGAAAATAAATGTGCTGTACTTTTTATGTCTGGATATTTCTTAATATTTAGGCTGGTTAATTAGCTCTGCAAAAGGAATTGGAATTTATAAAGTTTAGAATGTACTATACTCTGATATGCTTTGCTATTTTTTAATCTTTAGGCAGGTGTTTCAACCTTGGAAAAGCAAATATAATTTATTAAGGTTGGAATGAACTGTACTTTGCAATGTTCTGCTATTTTTTTAATATTCAGGCATTTGTATATTAACCTTGGAAAAGAAAATATGATTTATTAAGTTAAGAATGAATTATACTGCGCTGTTTTGCTATTTTCTAATCTTCAGACAAGCGTTTTAACTTTGGGGGAGAAAATTAAATTTTTTAAGGTTAGGATGTATTATATTCCGCTGTCTTGGTGTTTTTTAATATTTAGGCAGACGTTTTACCTTTGAAAAGGAACTAGAATTTAGTAGGGTTAGAATGTACTGTACCTAATTTTCTATGTTTTGCTATTTTCTAATCTTTAGGATAGTGCTGAAACTCTGAAAAAGAAAATGATATTCATTAAAGTTAGAATGTATTGTACTTGACTATATTTTGCTAATTTATAATCTTAGGCAGATGTCTTACTCTTGAAAAGGAAATAAAATTTAGTAAGGTTAGGCTGTACTGTGCTTTAGTGTGTTTTGCTAATTTTTAAATCTGTGGGTAGGTATTTTGACCTTGGAAAAAGCCACAGTACTGAATTTATCAGGGTTAGGATGTGCTGTACTTCGCCATGTTTTACTATTTTTTAATCTTTAGGTAGGTGGTTTAAACTGGAAGGAAAATATAATTTATTGAGGTGACATCACTTTACTTCTCTGTTTGCCTTCTTTTAATCTTTAGGCTGTTGTTTTAAGTTTTTAAACTGAAATAGGATTTAGTAATGTTAGAATGTACTGTACTTCGCTCTCTATTGACTATCTCCTAATCTTTAGGTTGGTGTTTTACCCTTTGAAATGAATTAGGATTCAGTTATGTCAGTATATGTTTTACTATTTCAAAAACTTTAGGCTGGTGTTTTAAATTTTACAAAGGAAATAGGATTTAGCAGTGTTAGAATATATTGAGCTTCACAGTGTTTGATTCTTTCTTAATCTTTAGGCTGTGTTTTATGTTTTGAAAAGGAATGTGCTGTGGATAATTTATTAATTTTCAGGCTGGGATATTAGTTTGAAGAAGGAAATAGAGTTCATTTAAGGTTAGATTGTACTTTTTAATACTTAGACAGGTGTGTTTTAAACCTGGAAAAAATATAATTTATTAAGTTTAGAATGCACTGTACTTTGCTGTGTTGCTATTTTCTAGTCTTTAGGAAGGTGTTTTAACCTTAGGAAAGAAGACTTAATTCATTAAGATTTGGATGTATTGTACTTCGCTGTTTTGATATTTGTTAATATTTAAGCAGATGTTTTACCCTTGTAAAAGGAAATAGAATTTAGTAGGGTTAGACTGTCCTGTACGTACTATGCTATATTCTGCAACCTTCTAAATTTTAGGGTGGTGTTTAAACCTCGAAAAGAAACTAATATTCATTAAAATTAGAATGTACTGTACTTTGCTATCTTATAATCTTTGGACAGTTGTTTCAACCTTGGAAAAGAAAATATAATTTATGAAGGTTGGAATAAGGTGTACTTCGCTAGGTTTTGCTACTTTTCCATCTTTAGGCAGATGTTTTGAACCTGGAGCGGGAAATGGAATTTAGCAAGATTAGAATGTACTGTACTTTCCTATGGTTTCCCGTTATTTAATCTACTGTATATGGAAGTGTTTTGTCCTTGGAAAAGGAAACTGAATTTAGTAGGCTTAAAATGTACTGTACTTACTTTGGTATGCTTTTTGTTGTTTTTTTTTTAATCTTGGAAAAAGAAATAGTATTAAGCAGGCACAGAATGTACTGTACTTCGCCAGGTGGTTTATTCTTGGAAATGAAAATATACAATTTATAAAGGTAACATTGTGCTGTACTTCGCTATATTTTCTTTATTTTAATCTTTAGGCTAGTGTTTTAAGCTTTAAAAAGAAAATAAGATTAGCGTTGAAATGTACTGTACTTAGCATTGTTTTAACTGTCTCCTAATCTTTAGTTTGGTGTTTTACCTTTTGAGTAGGATTTAGGATTTACTGGTGTTAGTGTCTTGCACTCCTTTTTGTTTTACTATGTCTTAATTCATAGCTAGATTGGTGTTTTACCTTTTGAATAGGATTTAGGATTTACTAGTGTTAGTGTCTTGCACTCCTTTTTGTTTTACTATTTCTTAATTCTTAGTTAGATTGGTGTTTTACTTAGTTAGGTTTAGTGGGTGTCTTACCCTTGACTATTTCTTAATTCTTATTAGGTTGGTGATTTATTTAGTGGTGTTGGTGTGGAGTGTCTTTTACTCCTTTCTGTTTTACTATTTCTTAATAATTCTTCGTTAGGCTTGTGTTTTACCCTATGAACAGGAATTAGGATTCAGTGGAGTTAGTGTCTTTTACTCCTTTTTGTTCTACTATTTCTTAATTCTGAGCTAGGTTAATGTTTAACCCTTTGAATAAGGTTTAGTGGTGTTAGAGTGTCTTGTACTCCTTTTTATTTATTTTGGTGTTTTACTAATAGGAATTAATTTGCACTTTGACTATTTCATAATTCGTAGTTAGGTTGGTATTTCACCCTTTGAATATGAATTAGGATTATTGGTGTTAGTGTCTTGTACTCCTTTTTATTTTACTATTTCTTAATTCTTGGTTAGGTTGGTGTTTTACCCTTTGAATGGGAATTAGGATTTAGTGTTGTTAGAGTGTCTTGTACTCTTTTTTGTTTTGCTATTTCTTAATTCTTAGTTAGGTTGGTGTTTTACCGTTAAATAGGAATTAAGATTTAGTGGTGTTAGTGTCTTTTGCTCCTTTTCTCTAACTATTTCCTAATTCTTAGTTTGGTTGGTGTTTTATGCTTTGAATAGTAATTAGGAATTAGGTGTTTGCAGTGATATTTCATAATTAGGTTGGTGTTTTACCCTGTCTTGATTTAGTGGCGTTAGACTCCTCTTTTAATATTTCTCAGTTCTTAGTTAGGTTGGTGTTTTACCCTTTAGTGGTGTTAGTCTTGAACTCCTTTTTGTTTTACTATTACTTAATTCTTAGTTAGGTTGGTGTTTTACCCTTTGAATAGGAATTAGGATTTAGTAGTGGTGTTAGGGTGTCTTGTTCTCCTGTTTGTTCTACTATTTCTTCATTCTTAATTAGGTATTTTACCCTTTGAATAGGAATTAGCCTTTAGTGATGTTAGAGTGAATTGCACTCCTTTTTGTTTTACTATTTCTTAACTCTTAGTTAGTTTGGTGTTTTTCCCCTTTGAATAGGAATCAGGATTTAGTGGTGTTAGTCTTGAACTCCTTTTTGTTTTACTATTTCTTCATTCTTAGTTAGGCTGGTGTTTTACCCTTTGAATAGGAATTAGGATTTAGTGATGTTAGAGTGTCTTGTACTCCTTTTTGTTTTAATATTTCTTCATTCTTAATTAGGTTAGTATTTTACTCTCTGAATAGGGATTATAATTTAGTCTTGTTAGTGTCTTGTATCCCTTTTTGGTTTAATATTTCTTAATTCTTGGGCAGGTATTTTAAAAAAAGGAAATAGGAATTAGTTGAGCTAGAATGTACTATACTTTGCAGCGTTTGATTATTTCTTAATCTTGAGGGTAACGTTTTTATCTCTCTGAAGAAATGTACTGTACTCAGTTCATTGCTATGGGGGGCGAGAGGGGGGCCAAGTCTCCCCTAGTGAGATGCTTGGCGGCTACCCCCCGAGTTGAAATTCCCTTTATAGTTAAACTTTAACCCTTTGGTGGTCATAAGCAGAATTATAGTTGTAAATTTTTAACACAAATGACATGTTTCATCTTAGTATCTTGATCCAATTTAATGTTGTCAACTTATGAATTGATTGAAACTTTAGTTAGTTTTGAACAATTGCAATGCAATTTGCTAATGCTGCTTAGAGTTAATTTCCAGGGAGAGGAGATGAAGAAGAGGGAATGGGATAGGTTGAAATTTTAAAGAGATTTTGGAGGGTCATAAGTCTTTTGCGTTATTGATGATATGCACTATTTTGATATGTTTACAATGCAAGGATATTATACTATAGTTGAAAATTAAAACTTGATCATAGAAATTAGGTTGGTGTTGAATATAAGGTTGCGAGGAAATTTACATTACAGTCTTTAATACATTTGCATATAGTAAGAGTTGAAAATTAATTGAAAATTGAGCTTTATAATTTCAAATACAGGTTTACTTATTACTAATGCCATTGTTTTCCTTCATTCACATGGGTACATACATTCGAAATCGTATATTTTACTAATTACAGAATTTGTACATTAGTTTTGTGTAATTTTCTTTGGCCCCCCTCTAAAAATATCTTGGCCCCACCTAGGCGCCCCCACCCCCCACTGATGGAATGCCAGCTACGCCACTGACTGTACTTCGCTATGTTTGTCTATATCTTAATCTTTTGGCTGCTGTTTTAATTTCTTAAAAGGAAAATCTAATTTATTAAGGTTAGAATGTACAATACTTTGCGGTGTTTTAGTATTTTTTAATCTTTAGGTAGGGTGTATTAACCTAGATGAAGGAAATAGGATTTAGGAGGGTTAAAATGTACTTGAATAAATTTGTTATGTTTAGCGACTTTTACATCTTTAGGTTGATGTTTTATCCTTGAAAAAGGAAATATAATATATTAAGGTTAAAACGTGCTATAATTTTCTATGTTTTACTGGTTTTTAATCTTTAGGCAGGCGTTTTACCCTTGAAAAAGGAAATAGGTTTTTGTAGTGTTAGAATGTACTCTACTTCGCTGCCTTTTGAAATGAAAATAAGATTTATTATTGTTAGAATGTACTGTACTTCGCTTTGTTTTGCCCATCTACTAATCTTTAGGTTGGTGTTTTACCTTTTGAAAACGAATTTAGTAGCGTTTGTAGATATTTTACTATGTCAAAAACGTTAGGCTGATGTTTTAAGTTTTGAAAAGGAAATAGAGTTTAGTATTGTTAGACTTTTTTTATTTGTATGCTAAGTAACCAATTGGTTCTTAATCAAAAAATAAGTCTAATTGTATTTAAGAGCTGTTAATTTTTGGTAAAACTAAGGTCCGCATAATATTTGTATGCAGTTCTTTGAAATTGAAATAATAATTGTATTTAATCCTTTTATTTTTACTATCCGCAGGCTTCAGAGTCGACGATGTCCGATGACGAAATTTCTATTGTTTTCGAGTCTGTCCCCGTCAGGGGCAACGCCCCTCAGTCCGCCGAGAAGAATTCCAAGGAGACAAAGAGGTCAGTCTCGCTTTCCAAATTTTCGTTCTCGAATGACTGTCTGTTATTTATACGAATGTTCAGTCTTGCTCTTGAGATCCTGTCAATTATGATCTTCCTGTCTAGTGGACAACACTCTTGTTTATTTAGACATTCAATCAAAGAAACCCATTGACGAGATTCACTGCAGAGGATAGGAGTTTCATAACTTGTTACTGATACCGAAGGGATTCTTTCGTATCAGGGAGGCTTTGCCTTTTGCTGTGGGTTACCTGAAATCATTTCGCTCATTTTTGCTTTTGTTTCCACAGAGATCCTGAAGATTTCTCCAGATGCTGCTTTTGCAACAAATCTATGTCATGTATTGTGGAATACATCACTCATACCGCAGGATGCCCCGAGAATAAGAATGGAGTCGTAGGAAAGGCAGCTGAGGGTCCGGCTGACAGCAATGCAGCAGGTAAGTGAATCGTCTTTATATGTTGTTGTTACTGATATTTGCCAGCAATAGATGAATCGTAACGTAAGTTATATAAATGTATATGAAGAAGATAAGTTCTTGAAGTTTCACTGACTCTTTCTTAAAATGAGACTAATGAAGATTCCACTGATCTTTGCAGATTCTCCTGGACGGTCGATTTCTGAGGGAGTCTCGGATAGTGTCCTGTCACCCGCTCTCTCCCCCGTTGAGGATTCAGGAATATCCCTTTCCCAAGGTGAAGCCTCAGGGCGATCCGTTTCGCCTGATGAACTCTCGGGGCCATCTCTTTCACCTGGTGAGGTCTCGGGGCCATCCCTTACACCTTATGAAGTTGCGGAACCATTATGGTTCTCCGACACCCAGCTTCCTGCCACCGGTGCTGGTTACACCTCGGGAGATGGATGTCTCGGTGAAAGGTTGGTTTAGTTTCTTGTCATTTATAATTGGTAATTTACCGTTGATCATATCAAGGTAATGGTGTGATATAAGAATCATTAGGAAATTATGTGTCTTCTTTATTTTGCTAATGATTATTTCATTTTTCAGGGACCAAGATTTATCTCGTTGGGCCAAATACTTCACTCAGTCTGACGCGGCCGTTGAGAGTCTCCCCTCCCCTCCCCCGGAAGATGTTTCCTGTAGGTGTAATTGCTATAACTTTAATTTATAATTATTGTCTCTTAACATTTTGGGATATTGTTTTTCTGATTGAAAATATGAATGTTGAACTTATATTTTATGTCCTTTTCATTTCCGGTTGAAGAATCAGTAAGATGTTCAATAATGATGTTTGCCATTCAGCTTGTAATAACTTTTAAAGTCAGGTTACTCCACTATTTAGTACGTTTTGTGTCAGGGGTATTCGAATTTGAGCTTTTATTTATAGCTGAAGATATCATTGAAGTTCATTATTTTTTTTATTATTATTAACATTCACTCCCAAGTTCTGGCGTCTTACTGAGGCCTTTTCTTCTCCTTCCACAGCTCAGGTGTCGAGGTTGACTTTCCATAGCGGCGGTGTCACCGACACCTGTTACAGGAAACCGTCTACGGCCATCCTGATCATTGGAGACTGCGTGGCTGTGAAGCCAGCGAAGGGTTTGGCCACCGACCTCATTCACAAGTATCCCTACGGCGATGTCTACTCCTCCCGGAGGCCAATATCGAACCTGAACAGGGCCTGCGTTCAGGACAGACCCAATCCCGGCACTTACACCATATCAAGGTCGTCCTCCAATGCCCACGACCCAGTCATTGTCACAGTTTTCGGGCAGTTCTACATGGGTCCCGGATTTGAGAGCAACAGGTTCAGCCAGAAACTGGTGCAGGATATGAAGGCAAGGGCCGGTTACTGGCTGGACCCTTATACTCCGACGGTGGACCCCAGGTATTGCGACCTGAACCTGCTGACTGGACTCCAATGGGATATGCAGGAGAACAGGGTCTACTGGTTCCGGCAGGCCCTGGAGGAGTTGGCAGGCGTCGTCCGGGAGGAGGGCATCGATAGGGTTGTCATACCCTATGGCATCGGGTGTGGTCCGGCCGGAGGCAATTGGCTGCAAGAGTACCTGTTGGCTGTCGAGGCCTTCGAGGCCCAAGTGCGCCGCCATGGGGTGCAGGTGGTCATCGTCACGAAGCTGGAAGACAAGAAGCCCGTCGCTTCCAGCAGAAAGAACGTCTTCTACCAAAACAAGTGTCGGACTCACAGGAGTGCCAACAAGCCTTATTTGCGTCATGGCGCCTGATTCTGCTGTTCTAATGTTACCCAGCTGTACGAGTGTTGCTTGTACTGTATCAGAGCGTTTCAGTTTTCGATGACGAATGTGCTCATGTAGACTTGGTTTTAGAGATTTTGTTTTCACTTTGTGTTCATATTAAGATAATTTTTTGTGTTATTGCTTTTTAAGTAGCTTGTGTTCATTTTGTTTAGGTAAAATTTTCTTAACGTTGTTTGGATAAAAGATTTTGATTAGATAAGTTTTTGTTTATTTTGTTTAGATACTTTTTGTATTCATATTATTGTTTTGATAATTTTTTTGTTTCTGTCTTTAAGTAATTATTGTGTACATTATGTTTAGGTAATTTTCGTGTGCATATTGTTGAGATCCATTTTTGTGTACATATTGTATATAGTCGACGCTCAATATATGTTAATAAATATTGTTAGCTAACGACGATTATTTTTATATCTAATGTACAGAGAGTATAATAAAGGATAAATTATTTGGTTTCTTTCTCTTGATCCTTATTCTTTAAGAATTTATTTTGAATATTTATTTGTTCACTGCAAAATTTACAGACGAGGAGAAGGTTTGAGAAAATTATATATCGTAGAAACCTTTTGGTGTCATAAAATAATCAGTCCCGCTGGGGCAAGGTAGTAGACATTTTAGTCAAACAATTGTGTTACAAATATGGAACTTTGTAATGAAACTGAAAATCCAAGTAAATTTAGATGAAACAGAAAACGACCACTCAGACTAGGGAAAGGCGCATAAGGTCTATGACAGTGGCAGTGTTTCATACAATACAAACCATAGTTTTACAGACGATTAGTAACTATAGCTTCTGCAGGTCTCTGGAAAAGTTCCTATCCGCAAGAGAGGAGTTGGCCATCACACACATTTATTGCTGTAACTGCAAAGCGCAGTAACAGACCTTACTATCTTGGGAATGGCTCTCTGGTACAGTGTTATTCGTATGGTTTGAAAAACTGGAATTAGACCAAAGACTTATTCAGGCGGAAATGCTAGTCAGGCTTTATCAGAAGCAGAAAAGCTGTCTGAAAACAGAAGGGGAATTGAGCCATCCAGTGCTGCTTATCCCGGAAAACTAAAAAACTGCTTAACTGATCCATCTTATGCTAAAAACTGAATGTGAACGCCGACTTTATGAAGAAAATAGGTATTTCATCTGTCATAGCTTCATGTGATTAGATATATTTATTTAACGAGTGGCAAATCCACTTTCCAGGTGACATTATCCTTCGGTAACGTTGAGGAAAGAACAGACCCATTTGTAAACAAGATTGAGAAGGTTTGTTTTGAAATATCTCGTACAGACTGAGAGAGGGAGAGAGAAGCTGACTATAACGTATTTGACCTAATAATGTTCGTCCCATATGAGGATGCAAAGAATCAGTTGCTGCTTTAGAGGCAAGCAAGGTCTAGATCAGACCTTGGAGGCAAGACCCCGTGCCACTGTAATGCTGGCTTCATCTAGGACAACGATAGGAGAGAGACGATACATTTCAATCTATCGAGCCTGCAGCTTCCTTTTTCAAATAAAACTTTTCGGGAATCAATTATGGAAAAGTGAACTTTGAACATTATTCGGTAGTAACAAACCTCGAAAGTACTGAGAGAAGTATTATCACTCTGGATACTCAGAGGGCGAGTTGAATCACAGGTTCCATCGAGTCAGTTAACCAGCTTCTAGTGTCAAACAGAACTCGTTTGATTGTCAGACACTTTACACTTCCCGTCACTCCCTTGACCTCGTTGTGCATGTGAAGTTCTGGAGATGAGTGACCTAGCGTGTATTGGTCAGTCATGTCTATGACGTGTAAAACCCACTTTCAAGATGAAATAAGATGAAAAATCTTTTTAATCGCATCGGCCAACTGCAAACGCGTCGTCTCCTATAAAAATATTGAAACAGTATTAAGTTCTGAGAAAATGACCTTGAACTACAATGATACGGTTATCGCACCTCTCGTTCGGATCTGTATTCCATTAATTGATTGATTTATGCCTACTAGAACTGGCGCCACAACATCTAAGTTATTCACGCCGGTATTGCATTAACATTTACTTATTGATGTTATGGTGAGTGTAGCAGATGTGGCTGCATGTTGAAAAATACGAGCAAGGGTGACTTCAAAATGTTTATTAACCAGTTAGGAGTTCAGTTTGCATCTTATTTCCTTCTTGTTATTTTTTCCCATACTTCTAAGTTAACTTCTGCCTTTTAATGTTTCGTTATTTCTGATATTCATGGAAATTATTTTATTACCAGTCATTATAGTTAAAGTTCACAGTATTTCCTATTTGCTCTCAAGTAATTTGTGGGAGTTGGTTTCTGATGTGATTGTGTGAACAAGATCCTTTTAATGCCAACCTTTTGGAGGTATAAATCTGCATCACTGTAAGTTTTTAACGCAAATCATGAACAGAATTTCTATCTTTTTATATTTGCTGGGCGGGAGAGCGAAATTAAGTGACTGTTACGTAACTTCTGACATCGCTTAGACCCATTATTACACTAGAAGGTTGTTTAGTACTTTGCTTGCCACGTAAACATGACTTTTAATAATATATATATATATATATATATATATATATATATATATATATATATATATATATATATATATATATATTGTTTCTTTATCAAAAAAACTAAAGCAAGTTTAGGGCGATCAACAAGGATTTAGGGTAATTTTGATTCAGACCTAAGGTAAAGCAACATTGTACTCGTGAAAGCCGTAAGTAGCGTTTGAGACATAGCTGAGCTTCTGAAGGCGATGCACAGCCAAATAAAGTCAACTCAGCCAAATAAGAAATTCTGTACGAAGACAATTTGGAGTCATTTTATGACTATGCGTCCGCTATTCGACACCATAATGTTAATGGCACTCTGTGTCATTAAACGATAATGAAGTAACCACAAACAGCCTTATTAGTTTACTATGTTAATACTGCGTTTGATGGTTGAATACTTGAATTATTGGGGAGTTGGTGCGCACCGCACGCTTCGTAGTTGGGTTTCAAGTTGGAGCGGGTTAGTAGGTGTTTAAAGTGCCGGTCAAAAGGTTGTGCTGGGCGGAGGGCCTTCTGAACTGCGCGAGTGGACGGTGGTGTCGATCACATAAGGAAGTCACTTGATTGTTAAGCTTTGAGAACCTTGAGTTTTTTCTGTGGACAGGAAGTGCCGTGGAGTACGGGATGTAGCACAGTAACTCCATTGATAAGTCCTGTCTTTACTGCCTACAGGGTTAAGAATATTCCAGAGATCCACAACAAATTGCTGGGTTTAATTAGAGGTTTTCTTCTTATGCAAAGTATCATCGCCTTCCAGTGTCATTCCGTGTGGTTGCCATAAGCCCCGTCCACAAGATCAGACTTCATCTGCAGACAAAATGAGAAGTTTGTCCGTTGCCAGACTCGCCCCTTTTGATTGCCCTACGCATGTCCGAAATGCATGTGAAGAGCTTGTGAGTAAAGACGCCATACTTTTCCTGGAGTGAATAACTTACTTGACTGCTAGGCATACGTGTGTGAAAGATGGTGCAAAAAGCCAATGCATTGGTTTTATTATGAGATACAAGTATTGTATGTGGAATGTACAGTTTTTATTTTGCTAAATGTTTTACGGTTTCTTAATCTTTAGGCTGGTCTTTTCACCAAGAAGGAAACTGCTATTTGTAGGGTTAGAATGGC
Organism: Macrobrachium rosenbergii; assembly: GCF_040412425.1. Classification (NCBI taxonomy): domain Eukaryota; kingdom Metazoa; phylum Arthropoda; class Malacostraca; order Decapoda; family Palaemonidae; genus Macrobrachium; species Macrobrachium rosenbergii. The sequence goes on from NC_089758.1 coordinate 13,155,615, forward strand.
CTGTACCTAGTTAGTTTTACAATTTCTTAATCTTTGGGCTGGTGTTTTAACCCCTTGAAGAGAAACTGCATTTAGTATAGTTAAATGTGTCTTGCATACAATCTTTAGGTAAATGTTTTAACCTTTGATAAGGAGACTACGTTTAGTAAAGTTAACATGTTCTGTGCTTCGTTAAGCTATGCAATTTCAAAATCTTTAGGCTGGTGTTTTAACCTTTTGAAAAGGAAACAGGACTTAGTAGTTAGAATGTCCTGAACTTCGTTAAGCTCTGGGTTTGCTTAATTTAGTAGGGGTAAAATAACTTTCATTTTGTAGAGATTTAACAATTTCTTAGTCTTTAGGCTGGTGTTTAACCGTAAAAGATAAACTGCATTTTGTACGGGTAGAAAATCCTGTATTTCGTCTAATTTTACACTTAATCTTTAGGCTGGTGTTTTAACGTTTAGAAAGGAAACTTAATTTATTTGGTAAGAAATATCCAATACTTAGTAAAGTTTTAAGATTTCTTAATTTTTAGGCTGGTATTGTCATTTTTTCAATAAATAGCATCTATTATTCAGAAGATTCCTATTCATATGGATCAAGCCCACAGGGGCAATGACTTGAAATTAAAGCTTCCAAAGAATATGGTCTTCATTAGGAAGTCAGAAGAGGTAAAGGAAAATACAGAAAGAAGGGAACCCACTTAAGAAAAAATAAATTAATAAATTAACAAATAGAAAAAAACTTATTAAAAGGTGAGGAGACTAGTGTTAGGGTAGTAATGTATTGCACTTTAGCTTGAACCAGTTCCAATTGCAAGACTTCCTTTGGGAGGCTGTTCCACAGTCCAACGGTGTGAGGAATAAAGGACTCTGCAATTAAGTTTGACAGCGAGGCACATTTACTACTTATTGGTGCTGCTGTTCAGCGAGTCTGGTTCTCGGCAGATAAAGGGGATCAGTGATCAGTTGTGAATGTGATCTGATGAAATACAACTTATGAAAACGTGACGAGACCATCCGTCTACTATTTACAATGCTCCTTCTTAATTGTTCTCTATTTTTAACATTTAGGCTGGTATTTTGTACTTTGAAAAGGAAACTCGGTAGATCTAAGTATAGTTCCGTGGCGGTGATTTCCTTCTGACTTTACTTTTTCTAGTTTTTTTGGTTGATTATTAAGAATTTATCTTCAATTCTTGTCTCACAAATGTAATTAACCCCTGAAGTCCATCCAACAAGGCGTTTCCATACGCGATCTTCCAAGACAGAGCACGGGTACGTCTGTTTGGAACGGTTCGTATCCCGTCCGGCAAGTGCAACAACTTAACGTATGGGTAACCCCCACCCCACGGCCAGTACTACTAAACACTGCAAAATACATTGGACTCCCTCCTGTTGGCGAATGGCTCCCTCTCGTTTTTCCCCTCCAGAAGGTGCCTCTTCAACATAAATATGTCCGCACCATTTCTGTGTTCTCCCCCACCCAAAACCCCGAATTCCCAGTCCCCTTTACTGTTGAGTAGAGTTAGGGGGCAAAATAGTTGGCCGACAACAAACAAACTTGCCGCCAGTATCAGAAGCCCTAAAAGTGTAGAAAAAAAACCTGTTTCCAAGGTAAAAACAGGTGCGGAGCTAGCACTTAGAATTACCGGAAACTTCATTTTAGTAGGGTTAGAACTTCCAGTGTTTCGTAGAGTTTTGCTATTTCTTAATCTTTAGGCAGGTGTTTTTAACCATTGAAAAGGAAACTGCTCAAACTGCTCTTAATAAGGTCAGAATGTCCTGTACTTTTTTATATTTACAGTATATTTAGGTAGTTTTAAACTTGAAAAGGAAACAGCTTAGCAGGATTAGAATATCCTGTACGAAGTTGTTTTACTATTTCTGTCGTTAGGCTTGCTTTAACGTGTGAAAAGGAACAGCATTTATTAGTGTCTAGGGTTAGAATGTCCAGTACTTCGTAATGTTTTGCTATTAACTCTTTAGGCTGGTGTTTTAACCTTTGAAAAGGAAACTGCATTTAGTAGGGTTAGAATGTGTTGAGTTTCGTTAAGTTTTTCTTTATCTTTAGGTTGGTGTTTTAAAAACTTTAGGCAAGTAATTAACTTCTGGAAAGTTAATGGTATTTACAAGTGTCAGTCATCTTAGCGTTGTGTACAAACTTGACTGTCCATTAATCAAATAGAATTTTCTTTCCTTCGACTGGGTGTAGGATGCAGAGTAGTATCCTTAAAATGCAGTCATTTGTCTTGGTTGATATCCGAGGGAATAACATAGTAATGCTATAATGGTTGATTCTTAGATTGTGCTTGTCATTTGAAACTTATTTCAGTTGGACACTTAGGATTTATATATTGTATCCCTGAAACTGAAATATATTAAATTTTCTCTTTATAAGCAGATTTCAACGTCTCTTCATCAGAGCCAGTGTCTGATGACGAACTTTCGATTGTGTTAGTCTGTTCCTGTCACGGCTAACGCTCAGTCCACCGAGGGGAACTCGAGAAAGATAGGTAGAGGTCAGTCTTTCTTTCCAAATTTGATTACTTAAGTGACTGTTTCTCTTGTATATAATTCGCTGTTACTCCCGAGAAACTAATACTTATGAGGATCCTTCTTAGTAAATCTACTCATATATTAAAGTTTGGAGATAAAAAAATAATCATTGCTGTTTAGTACAGAGGAATCAATCGTATCAGTGAGCCTTTGCATTTTGTTTCAGATCACCTGGAGTCATTTCATTAATGTGAGAGTTGAACTGAATCTTTCTTTCCAGGGATCCTACAGATTTCTCCAGATATTTTTCAGACAAGATAATGCAGGATGTCCCAAGAATTATATTTCCGACAAGATAATGCAGGATGTCCTAAGAATTATAGTGAAGTAGTTGAAAAGGTGTGTTCTGCTGAGAACAGTGAATCTGTTAAGTAAATCTTCGTTTGTAAGTTGCTGTTTTTGATATTTACATGGTCGTAGCTGACCTGTAGAGGAAAAAACATTAATATGGTCTAGGTATGTTCTTGTTTCAAAGAGTTTTCCTTGGAGACCAATTTAGATCTTAATAATCTTGGCAGATTCTCGTGGACAAAATGTTTTTGATATGTCTGATAGTGAGTTCCCCGCTGAAGCTGCAGACGAAGTTTGTTGAAGCAGAGGGATGTTCTGCCGAATCTCAGTGCAAACCCTCTACTGATGACTCTGGGCTATCGTTTCCCCTAGTGATATATCAGCACCATGCCTCTCCCTAGTTTAGCTTCGGAGCTAATATGGTTCTCTAACGCTCAGCATACTGCTCCCGTTGCTGGTTACAACACTGTCGACAGATGTCTGCAAAAGGTTTATCTTAGAGGAGTTGGCAGGCGCCCTCCGGGAGGAGGGCATCGACAGGGTAGCTATACCCTACGGCGTCGGGTGTGGCCCGGCCGGAGGCAATTGGCTGCAGGACCTGTTGGCCACTGAAGCCTTCAAAGCCAGGTGTGCCGGCACGGGGTCCAGGTCATCGTCGCCGCCGCCACAATTTTCAGAAAGCAAAGCTTCACTGATACGATTGATTGTTCGGTACTGAATAACATCGATGATTATTTTTATCTCCAAATTTTGAATGTGAGTAAATAAGAAACATACTCTTAAGAACTAGTTTCTCGGGAGTAAGTGATTTATTTACAATAGAGATCAACAGTCACTTAAGTAACCGAATTTGGAAAGCAAGACTGCCTCTCTTATCTTTCTCGAGTTCCCCTGTGACGGGAACAGACTCGAACACGATTGAAAGGTCGTCATCGAAAGTTCGAGACACTAACACGATCAACAGTTCATCAGACACCGGTCATGAAGACCGAAATGTGCGTATAACGAAAACCTTAATATAATTTGAGTTTCAAGGGTGCAGTATAAATAGTCTCACTGAAATAAAACTCTTCAAATGACAAGCTCAAGACATCAAAGACAATCTAAGAATAAACATCAAAATGTGGTAACACAATGAAAGGACGTCAAGAGTGTACAAACTAAAAAGATAAATAAGGAAGATAAAGGTTTTTAAAACTACCGTGTTTACAAATATAGAAATAAACACATTAATTTCATTCATCATACCTCAATGAAGAGATAACCATTGGCATACTTAAAAGGCATCAGTGATATTACAAAAAAAAAAGTCAGGTGGCACTGCGCAAATAAAGCTTCTTGACTGTCTTGTGAGGGCGATGCTTGTTCTTTTGTCTATCAGTGTAACGACGACGACCTGTACCTCGAAGGCTTCGATGACTACCAGGCAGTCGTGCAATTCTGCCAACTCCTCCAGGGCCTGCCGAAACCAGTACACCCTGTTTTCCTGTATGTCCCATTGCAGGCCAGTGTAAAGATTTAGGTCCCAGTGCTTGGGATCTACAGTCGGTGTGCAATGGTCCAGCCAGTAACCGGCCCTTGCCTTAATGTCGTCCACCAGTTTTTGGCTGAACTTGTAGCTCTCGAAGCTTGGAGCCTGCGCAAATAAAACTTCTTGACTGTCCTGTGAGGGCGATGCTTGTTCTGTCTATCAGTGTAACGACGACGACCTGTGACCTGTACCTCAAAGGCTTCGATGGCTACCAGGTAGTCGTGCTTTCTGCCAACTCCTCCAGGCCCTGCCGAAACCAGTACACCATGTTTTCCTGTATGTCCCATTGCAGGCCAGTGTACAGATTTAGGTCCCAGTGCATGGGATCTACAGTCGGTGTGCAATGGTCCAGCCAGTAACCGGCCCTTGCCTTAATGTCGCCCACCAGTTTTTGGCTGCTTGCCTTAATGTCGTCCACCAGTTTTTGGCTGAACTTGTAGCTCTCGAAGCTTGGAGCCTGCGCAAATAAAGCTTCTTGACTCCTGTGAGGGCGATGCTTGTTCTGTCTATCAGTGTAACGACGACGACCTGTGACCTGTACCTCGAAGGCTTCGATGGCTACCAGGTAGTCATGCTTTCTGCCAACTCCTCCAGGGCCTGCCGAAACCAGTACACCCTGTTTTCCTGTATGTCCCATTGCAGGCCAGTGTACAGATTTAGGTCCCAGTGCTTGGGATCTACAGTCGGTGTGCAATGGTCCAGCCAGTAACCGGCCCTTGCCTTAATGTCGTCCACCAGTTTTTGGCTGAACTTGTAGCTCTCGAAGCTTGGAGCCTGCGCAAATAAAGCTTCTTGACTGTCCTGTGAGGGCGATGCTTGTTCTGTCTATCAGTTTAACGATGACGACCTGTACCTCGAAGGCTTCGATGGCTACCAGGTAGTCATGCTTTCTGCCAACTCCTCCAGGGCCTGCCGAAACCAGTACACCCTGTTTTCCTGTATGTCCCATTGCAGGCCAGTGTAAAGATTTAGGTCCCAGTGCTTGGGATCTACAGTTGGTGTGCAATGGTCCAGCCAGTAACCGGCCCTTGCCTTAATGTCGTCCACCAGTTTTTGGCTGAACTTGTAGTTCCTCTTGGGAGGAGCCTGGTAAAGCTTTCGACTGTCCTGTTGGGCGATGCTTGACTCTCAGAGCAACCAAAGAAGAATTAGAGGAATTTATTTCTGGTGATGGAAATTCATTTCTCGTCATAATGTGGTTCAGGATTCCACAATAACCTGTAGGTCCCGTTGCTAGGTAACCAGTAGGTTCTTGCAGCCACGTAAAAATAAGTCTAATCCTTCAGGCCAGCCCTGTGGAGAGCTGTTAACCAGCTCAGTGGTCTGGTTAAACTAAGATATACTTAATTTTTCTTGGCTGAACTTGTAGCTCTTGAAGCTTGGAGCCTGCGCAAATAAAGCTTCTTGACTGTCCTGTGAGGGCGATGCTTGTTCTGTCTATCAGTGTAACGACGACGACCTGTGACCTGTACCTCGAAGGCTTCGATGGCTACCAGGTAGTCATGCTTTCTGCCAACTCCTCCAGGGCCTGCCGAAACCAGTACACCCTGTTTTCCTGTATGTCCCATTGCAGGCCAGTGTAAAGATTTAGGTCCCAGTGCTTGGGATCTACGGTCGGTGTGCAATGGTCCAGCCAGTAACCCGCCCTTGCCTTAATGTCGTCCACCAGTTTTTGGCTGAACTTGTAGCTCTCGAAGCTTGGAGCCTGCGCAAATAAAGCTTCTTGACTGTCCTGTGAGGGCGATGCTTGTTCTGTCTATCAGTGTAACGACGACGACCTGTGACCTGTACCTCGAAGGCTTCGATGGCTACCAGGTAGTCATGCTTTCTGCCAACTCCTCCAAGGCCTGCCGAAACCAGTACACCCTGTTTTCCTGTATGTCCCATTGCAGGCCAGTGTAAAGATTTAGGTCCCAGTGCTTGGGATCTACAGTCGGTGTGCAATGGTCCAGCCAGTAACCGGCCCTTGCCATAATGTCGTCCACCAGTTTTTGGCTGAACTTGTAGCTCTCGAAGCTTGGACCCTTGTAGAACTGGCTGAAAACTTGATGGTTGGGTCGTGGGCGTTGGAGGAAGACTTCGAAATGACCTACGTGCAAGGAATTGGTCTGTCCTGTACACAGTTTGTTGTGATGCCAGATTTTATTGTTCTTTACACAAGTACTTTAAAAGATTTGATTTGTAAATGGTTGGACACTTCTGTCTTACTATAGCGAATTCAATAACATCAGAAAAATAGAAAGAGATCTATGCTATCCAACCCGTATTTTGGATGTTTGTTAAATAAAGCTATAAAGATTTTCTATGAAAAATAAGGAAATAAGCTATAAAGATTTTCTATGAAAAATAAGGAAATAAGTGTCCTGAAAAAACCCTTTGTTTGCTAAAGTTTATTGGACTTGAAGCTCTAAAACCTTTTTTAAAATTGTTTAATACAAATGTATCCTTAACATATATGAAAAACATGCTTAGAAAAAAATAGCCCCCGAGTAGATAGCAATATTGTTATACAACGTTCCTTGTGTGGACTGTGATTTAATTTTACTTGGGTCAGACCAGCAAGGAATAAAAACCATATTAAAACAAATATTCAGTACGAACACGTCAGACTAACGTTCTATTTTCTCATCCAAGTGAGAAGGGCCACAGAATAAGTTGGGCACAAAGCAATGTAATATTACGAAGTAATGAAGTAATATGTACCTCCCAAACTTTTTGTATTTCCTTAGTATTTATACCCACCATATATATACGCCCTTTTCTTTATATCTTTGTGACCATGTCTTGGTAATGCTAAGACGAAAGTACTCAAGATCTCATGTTTCAATTTTCCTTTGTGGCTATATTTTTCTTCATATAAACATTACGTTTTTACCTGTTTCGTGATTTAAGGTCAAACTCTAGCTAGTATTCATAGATTTGGATTTGAGATTATAGTTTTTTTTTCTCCGTGTATAAGTATTGCTTGTATTAGAGTATTTGTTTTTGGTGATTGATGTGCAAATGTATATTTGAGATTTTTTTGGGGTTGTGTACGTAGATAATTTTTATATACCTTTTTAAAATGTGTACAAAATTTAGTTCATATTGTTTAAATTTTTTTACAGCTTGGTTAGATATTTTTATGTACAGTTGTGTACATATTTAGATAATCAATCTATGTACACATTTTTTACTTAAAGTATACATTGTTTAAATTTTTGTTCATATTGTTTAGGTAATTTTTTCTGCACATTTGTGTACATATTTAATTTTCCTTTAATACATTGTTTCAATTTTTGTTCATATTGTTTAGGTAATTTTTTCTGCACATTTGTGTACATATTTAATTTTCCTTTTCTTTTAGATAATTTATGTGTGTAGATATTTAGATAATTTGTGTAGTGTAAATATTTAATTTTTGTTCATAATTAAGATGAAACCTATTTTTGTGTGGCACCTTGATATGTTTTTTGTATTCATATTTAAATAATTTTTTGTTCAATCTTTAGATCATTTTTTTACATTGATTAGAATCATTTGTGCTCATGTATTTGTTTTTAATTTTTTAGATTTTTTGTTAATTTTTTGTGATTTGTTCATATTTAGGTAATTTATGTATTTATATTTTTAGTGATTTTTGTTTATATTGTTTAGGTATATAATTTATGTCCATGTTCTTCAGACAATTGTGTACATATTTAGATAAAGAACAAAGTTTCTGATCTCTCTTGATCCTTACTCTTTATGAATATATAATATGATCATTACATTCATTTGGTTTGCTAGTACAGTTCCCCTCCCTCATACAAGGAAGTAAATATTCACATACAGATTGGATAGAGTAGAGCCAGTGGCAGGGCTGAATGAGATGCCCAAAGATTACAGACGAAGAAAATGTTTGAGAAAATTAAATGTATATGAAAGCTTTTGGTGTCATACAAAAATCAGACAATAACATGAAATTCAGATGAAACTAAAGATGAAAGATCATTATGAATGATTGTAATAAAAGAAAAATGTACAAATAATTATAAGATAGTTACAAGTGATCGACAAAGAACCCTAGGCCTGTTTTCAACTGGGGGCTGACCCTTGAAGTAGACTTGGAAGATCTTTTATCATACAGGTATGGGTCTGTCCCATACTTAGCCCTTACTCTCTATGAATTGGCACTTTTGATATGTCTGCTTTTAAACCAATGTGTGTGAGATAACCAAGTTGTCTTAGCTTTTGGAAAGTAAGCATATGAGCTTTGTGTGAAAAAAATTAATTCGAAAAGAGGAAATTTTGTGCAAATTTTATCTGACTAGTTTTACTTGAAGGTAACAAATATAGTTGAAAATCATATTTTTACAGGCAATTAAAAACTGCAATTTAGTTTTAAGAAAACATGACCTCAGAAAGAGAGCTCATGAGGTCTGTGACTACTGCAGTGTTTCATACAATATGAACCACAATTTTATAGATTGGCAACTCTAGGTTCTGCAGTTCACTAGAAGAGTTCCTATCTGCAAGAGACCCTGTAGTGGGGTAGTGCTGCCAATGTATCTCACGTGGTGCACTGTAGGCTTTACTTCGTTTTTGCAGCACCCCTTCAGCCACTAGCTGCAATGTCTCTTTCCTTTCACTCTACTTACATTCATTTTCACTTTATCTTATTGGACTTCCCACCCTCTGTTTCATAGTGCAACTGCAAGGTTTTCCTCCTGTTACACCTTTCAAACGTTACTGTCAATTTCCCTTTATTTATTGTTACAGGCTCTCTGGTACTGATTTATATGGAAAAGTGGTTTAGGTCAGATCTATTCAGGCTTGGCTGCTAACCATTCAGATGCAGAAAAGCTATCGGAGAGCAAAAGGGGAATTGATCTTTCCGGTGCTGCTTATCACTGAAAATATTCTGATCCATTTAATCCTGTAAACTGGCTTTAGATCCCAAAAAATGCATTTGAAATTGGCATCATGAAGACTACTAGTATTTGTAAAAAAAATTCTGTCACATTTGTTTTTACTTTGTACAGTAAAGTACAGTATATGTATTGAGTTTGGTTGTGGTATTACTTTAATAATTTATAATTGATGGGGAATTATTTGTTAAAGCAAATGCATCTCGTTGCTTGCCACCTAAATAGCTCGAACAGTTTAGAAGAAGCAAACCATTCTCGAGCCCTTTCAAAGTATTCTACAGGTTTCCCATTAACCGTAAGGTTTAAGAATATTTGTCGGACTGGGGCAACTTGAAAAGAGAACTAGAGCTGGTGGGACCAGAGGAGGAGCTACTTAATTGTTTATAGCAAAGAAATACTTTGACATTTTCCTCCAGTCAAGGATTAATGGCTGGCTTACACCGATTCGTGACCCATGGCCCTGGGCATCATTAATTTTTTGGACGGATAAAATCGTCGGTGACCAGCCACTCGAGCTAACAAAGGCATTTGGCATCATTAACATTGCCTTGCATCATGAGCCATCAGCAATAGTTACATTCATGGATGTTTAGAAATGTTTGCTAAACGAGTCTTGCAACCAACCCCATATACAGTATACATACAGTCTGAGGGCTACATACTGAGTTATGTTTCCTCATGAACAGATTTGATTTGCTTACTTCTCGTTTGTGGCTATTGTACAGATGTTTCTGGAGACGAAAGGTTTGTGTATTACCTCCCCCAATGGACACTGATGATTGTTAGTTGACACAAGTATGATTCCTAACCCTGACAGGTTGAGTCTTTTGAAAGTATATTAACACTCGGAAAGTGGTGCTCTTACTTATTCCAAGGCATTAAAAGAAATTTTATATTGTTTGGAACCATTAGAGCTAAAATAATAATAGCTGGAAAGAAAAGTTTATATTTAATATTGACTAATTTTAATAATCTAATATTGTCTTATAGCCTTGAAAAAATATAAAGCATCTGGAGAAACTACTAGTAAACAGTCAGTCATACCTGCCTTTCTGAAAGTCTTCAAAGAAACATTGTAAGCAGTCAAATTAAAACAAGACATCAGATAATGAGCATTGACGACAACCCCGTTGATTCTCCCATCTTTGAAGCAAAGATGATTTTGCTATTGTCAGCCCAAAACAAGTTGGGAAAGCAACTTGTATTTCCCACTCCACCAAACCCTGGAAGGGCTGCGACTTGATAAACCTGCATTTGATGTATGCTGGTTGATGTGAGCCCCTTTTCTGCAGGATTCTTATAGTTTGATGCATATCAAAAGAATTTCATTAGTCATAATTGCTCCTAAGGAGTAAAAACAAAAAAAGAATAAAGTTTATCTTATACAACTGCCTTGGCATAAGTAAGCACAACACACTATCCTTGCCACCAATGAAAACTCAATAACAGTAAACCCCGTTCTACCAGAGTATGAGAAATTGATTTCATCGGGTTGTAAAGGCTCTAAAGTGATTCTTTCCATCACAGTTGGGAGTTTTCTGTATGCAAAGACCCTTCTTTGGGGTTGACAAGAGGCTGCAATTATGTAATTACTCGACAGCTGTAATGCAACTTCATGAAGACTTGACTAAATTTAGGAATTTGAATTGCTTCCTGGGAGAAGATCCAAAGAAATAAACCACTGTAAGTAACAGACAGAAAGCAATGCAACTGGGATTGAATGCCCAAAAGGGTGGAAGGTAGTTGGGTACCAGAGAGGAATCTGGTCTGAGTCAAACCTTCAGCAGCTACTCTACAAGTATGAAAGAGTAAGCAAATATGGAATTGACTTCTCAGCTGACCTGCAGTCCTCTTTTTCTCCCTTTTCCCTCTTCTCATACACAATTATCCTCTTGAATCAGATCATCTTACCCTTCAATACTAAGGTGGGGGACTTTGTTGCATTAACTGTATTTGGATTGGGAATCATCCCTAAGGTTAAAACAAGGGCATAACCAACTTTCCTTGAGTCCTTGGGAAAATTAACAATATTTTGTAAAACATGAATCATTCAAAAAACCCAAAACCAGGAAATTACAAAAAATCCTATGGAAATAGTCCTTAGTCAGTCTACAAGTAGAACAAAATATGCACAGCAAACTTAATTTTTAAAAAAAGCAGTAGTTTTTCTTCATAGATCAGACATGCTTTGGTAAAACAGAGGACTACTCACATATCAAGCTCACTATTCTGCAAATTACTATATGACAATAGAAATTCTCGCTCATCTTTTCTAAAAGCGTGCAAATTTTACTGCATGTGTGCATAACCTCTTGTGAAAATATTCCTGTTCATCACTAAAAGTTCTGAGAATGCTATATAACAACAACCCTACCTATGTGATTATCAAGAATCTTTTTAATTTTTCATTTATATACGTGTATTCTTATAAATTTGGAATTATTATACAAGAGGGAGGTTACATTTTTTTTTATTAAGTATTGAATATCAATGATGATTTATGATCAAAATACACAATACCTGAAGTTTAGGGATCGCTAAACAAAGTGACAGCCACCTACAAATTAAAAACTAGAACTAATTCACATACAGTTTGACAGGAAGAAAACACTCAGTGTATACCCAAAAAATAATGCTTACACTTCACAAGTCATTTGGTTCCTACTTAAGTCCAAAATAAATAAGAAAAGTACAGAAAACAATTTAGAGTTTTATGACCCAGTTTAAGTATTTCTAGCAAACTTTCTGGGTTTGTAATAATTTCAGATTCTAAAAAACATGATACATCAAGTACTTCCATTGCAGAAAATACCAGCTTTCCTAAAATTATGGTAAAAAACTGAAAAAATATTCTGCATGCAATGTGTGTATGATCTTCAGATTAATGCTAGAGAGGGTCAATACAGAAGTTGAGTTCAAGTATTAAATCTATTTAAATAATATTTCAAAATATGCTTAAGTGTACTTGGAATAACTACTGTCCTTATAATCTTTGGTTTGAAAACAATCTGTCTAGCAGTTACACAAGATAGTTTGGAAATGACAACTGTAATGGTCATTTTAACCTAAAACACTGAAATATCAGTTTAAATTACTTTTTCTCTAAACTTTTAAATTTTGCTTCCAACCTCTTAGAATAAGCATCAAGTTTATAAGCTGCTGCTTCTAATTTTGTCACACTGTCATCAATTTGATCAATTTGGTCCAGATATGGTTGGAGAGCTACATATTTTTCATTGAGATCTTTCAGTGCTCGACTAACGCTGCCTCCAATTTGACGCATGTCTCCATATTTGGTGATGGTGGAACGGTTCATCTGCTCCAGCAAAGTATAATCTTCTAAAACTGCTGATAATTCACCCTGAAAGAAATTATAAGAAGGAAATATAAAAAATCATAAACTTAGTCATCAATACAGGCAGTCCCTGGTTTACTGACGTTCGAGCAAATATATTCAACAAATATAAAAAGTAATCAAAATAACACAAGAAAAATACAACTTAGTCATCAAAGCATTGAAAGTAAGGTTTTCTTAGTTTTGATGATTGTGGGCTGAAAACAAAACCCCGTAAAAATATCATCATAATTCATACATTTACACTTATTACATACATAATTACTGAATATGCTGCATAGAAATCTACCAATATTGGAAATGTAATAAGGTCGCTAGATCCTTTTAAAAAATGGCATAGCTCTACAGCCCTTGGAGGTCCTACCTCATCTAACAATGAAGACTGAGGGATGCAATGATTGTAAGGATTTAATTCTGGAACTTTTTAACACTCCTCTGAGCTACAGAAAATGATTTAAAGCATTGTCGTGAACCATCTAAAAAAAACTGTTTTGGGAAAATCTACCTTACATGTCACATATAAAATGAAAAACAATTGTCAAGAAGACTCACTGCCAGAGTTACATGCTGTAAAGCAACAACTTAGTAGGGTAAATGCTAATATTTACAATGACTAAAGAAAGTACAGACCTGCAAATAATTTGATGTGTGAGAAAACATCAAAGTTGCCAAATGGCTGAGATTGGGATCGTGGGGATCAAGAGCTTCAAAGCTACTGGTGCTAGTTGATAATGTTGGACCTCTTTTTGGAGAACCAAAGTCACTCAATCGCTCATCCTCTTCAAAGCCTCCTTTGGCAATAACCTCTTGAGAGTCGGTATCTCCCTCTACTTTTTCTTGTGATTCCATTTTTGTATGGGGCTTATTCACTGAAACAAATCAAGGTATCATTAATCATATACAATTAATACCAAGTAAATTTTTTAATATAAAAAACCATTATAAGCTATCTAACAATATATATAACAGGAATATTCTGTGGAGATAAAAGCAATGGTTATTCATTATATAAGAAAAAGTTCTCTAATAAGAGGAATATTCTATGGAGATGAAAACAATGGTTATTCATTATATAAGAAAAAGTTCCTTACTTTAATAACAACAGTGGTGCAGAGAGTTAATCTAAAATAACACATCTTACAAAATAACATGAAACCCTATTTAATATCCTTGTTGACATATCATATAAGTGTTTCAATTCCACTGTTGCGCTATTATACAGTATTACCCAATCTGAGCTCACAAGACTTTGCTATAAAATTTTAAGGTTGGTTTGCTGAAGGCTGGCAGTGGAGAGCAAAGCAGGTTGAAACTGAAATTTTGTGTAAACTGGAGAATGAGGTGTGTTTGAAGTTTCTGTTGTCTTCAAAATAATAAAACTATCTCATAAGATGTGAGATCATATACTGAGTGAAGATTGCAACAAAGGAGACACAACACATTGGTTCTTCCCCCACCCACCCCACCACAAAGAGCTCAATAATATCATATAATTTAAGAAACCTTAAATTTGTCTGTAGTCTTTAATATGCCATGGAAGAAAAATATGTGCTTTTGTTAATTATCTCATTTTGCCTTCTATAGTTACTGCTTCTCATGAAAATTAAAAATTTGGCTGTCCCATTATGTATGTTTGTTTTAGCTATTGCTAACCTAACTTAAGAAGTTGCTAGCTATCTTAGGTTAAAGTGGACTAGTAAAATTTTACAAGTGATCATAAAAATTCTGCATTAAAATTATGATGTTTCTTGGTGTTTCAGATAATTTTGAAATCCAATTACATTAGAAATTAGTCATCCATTCATTACTTTACATAAAACATTTTGCAACCACAGTAAATACCAACCCCAGCAGTTCTAATTATGGAATGATTAAACATATTAATGGGAGAAGGGACATTCGGTTAAGATCAAGCCCTTACCATAACCTAAACTAAGATAGGTTAGGCTATGGAAGGTTAAGCTAGATTGTGTCCTTGAAATTACCATTCCTCGTTTTTCCTCAAACTAATACAGTACCCATTTTCCATCAGGAAGCTTTCCAAAATTCTTCAATATGGGGCTAATGAGTTAGCCTATCAAATAATTTCCGACAGAAATGAACAGCCCATCACAATTGTTTGCATTAGTACGTCAAAAACTACTGTATTGAAAAACTCAAGGTATTTCTATGTATTAACTCCACACGGACTGTATGGAACGGTTCTGTGAATACGAGAGACATTAGGGAGCCACATTTTCAAGAAGGGATTGGCAAAGGAAATCTATTATAAAAGGAAAGGTAATTTTTCGTTAGACTCCAGCCAGCCATTTCGGAAGACTCCAATGAGCCATTTTTGCATGAAAAAACATTTTGAGTTTTTCATGTAAAATTAGCTAGGAAATGATAGGGCACTAAAAGAACCTAATAATACCAACCTAAGGTAACCTAGGGGTGTTTCCTGGTTACAATTTTGCTGTATTAGGTATGGAGCGGGGTGGGGGGCCAATATTGTCTTACCTTATAAATCGTAATTTGATTAATTATTTTTCTCTGTTATTAAGCATTTGTGAAGGTCATGTATGGAGAAGAAATTTTTTTTTTTTTATATGTTTTACCCAATAATATAAATTATAATGTGGGAGGTGGCTGGAGTCTTCCAAAAAATAACCAGAGGAACCATACTAACCTATTGTACCCTAACCTAACCTAACCTAGTAGGCTGTGTTACTTAGAAGGGGGCCGACATCCCAGTGAAGGGAACTCCACTTTTTGCCAAAAGTTCCCCTATAACACAGCACAGGTGCAATGGCAAATATATAATCAGTTCTGAGGTTAATTACTGATAAATTACGGTCGAGCGACAAAAAGTAACGGTAATTTCTTGATAAGTAACCAAAATACTATAAAAAAAAAGTCAATTTCCAAGGTAATACCCGACACGGAACTAATACTTAGGCTAGTTCTACCAAACTTAAATTTAATGCTAATATTTCAACCATGCCCTTATCCAAATGACACCTACAGTTGCGTTAGGCTTGGATAACGCCTTCTGCAGTTTATCAAGCTTTTCCTATCTTACTAAGGAGCGAAGCAGAGGCTAATGACTGCGTAGCCTACTCAAGGGGGGCACAGTTGTAAGAAAAATGATAACTACCTCGGTTGTCTAAAAGAAGCTTTTCCCGCAATCCAAGTTACAATAGGATAATATATGTTTGTCTTGATCAGATGAACAAAATAAAATTATTTGGTAACTTTTTGATGACAGTCGATCAATTCCTTAGTAATAACAGCAGCGTGAGTAGTAGTAGTTGAATATCGCTTCTCTTAAGCGGCTCCCAAATTTCTTGATGTTCGTTACACACCGCTAAATTTTCGCTCTAAACTATTGATACACCTCATTGGTGTTACTCGTAAAGTTTAAGTACCTGCGAAAAGTGCATCTTCATCAGCTATCATCTACCCTGCCAGTATTTCCCCCTCAGGATTCTATAACCATCTCTCTCTCTCTCTCTCTCTCTCTCTCTCTCTCTCTCTCTCTCTCTCTCTCTCTCTCTCTCTCTCTCTCTCTCTCTCTCTCTCTATATATATATATATATATATTTTTTTTTATGTAATATATATATATATATATATATATATATATATATATATATATATATATATATATATTATATATATATATATTTCATTACTTTAATCATGAAAACTGGAGTGTTGTTACATTTCTTATCCCTCATCTTGATATCAAATCGGACACCGTCGTTCAGTTAGCTCATTGTGTATTGTATATTCTTTTCATAGTTCAGATTATCGTATGCGTTCAGATCTTCCTAGACTGTACTATCCCCAACGAATCCAAGTACTATAAAAACGGGCTTGCATTATCTTTTGTGAGGTTGCATTTTGACTTTTTTCTTTTAAATACCTCTTTAGTATAGTTTTCTAGAAGTTTTATTACCTGACCCAAATAAAGAATGATCTTCTCAATCATGTAGTGGAATTGTTGGATTTCCAGAAGTTCAGACTAGGCTGACATAAGTATCCCTTCATAACTTGTTGGTTATTTGTCTTATTTATCATATAATCTATAACATTTGGCTTTTCTTTATTATTTGTGTCTCTCCTTAATTAATCAAATCCAAGGGGGATATAAACTCTCAGCTCTATTAGCAGGAAGGAAAATCCGGCAACGAATGAAGATTAAAAAACACGGATCCATGAGGCGTAAGATCGTCGATACCTGTGAAAGACAGGATTCTTTTTGAGATCTGTATTTAACATATGTTGAACTCACTTTTAATTGTCATCCTTATCAAAATTACTTTTATTTTAAAAAAGGAGCGAGTAATTGTTGTTTCAATACCTCCATCCCATGCTTTAAGAGTCTAAGGGTCACTGAGCCTGAGGTTCAGCACTGCGTTTGTCTTTGCAATGCATCATTTCGTAACTGATAAGATAAATCACGTACTCTAGTAGGGTACAACAGGCTTATGTGATCATTCAATCTTATCGTATTTATTCAGTGTGAGTGTTGGCTGTGCTACTTGCTGAACGGGATTTCGACTATGTAAACTGATATGTAATTTTCGTTGAAAGAGAAAGTGAGAAAAGTGGAGCCCCCGCCCCCCACCACTTTGTTGCCTCCCTGAGATTCGTTCTTTATGAAAATTAATCTTTTGGTTAATTTGTGGCACATGCCGTTTTGGAAATTGACTATAGCAAAGTAATATTCAATATTATTTTGTATATAAACGGCATGTGAAAACTCAATGTGCAATATAAATCTTTACTGGCCTCGATGCAGCATTTTCTAAAAAGAAAAAAAAAACAGTCCTCTCAAGTAAACACTACAGCCTAGAATTATGTAAACGATCGAGACAGACTTTCTTCACTTATATTGTCATCAGAATGGTTTGAAAAGCACCCGTACTTTATCGAATAAGTGCTTTTCACTCAAATCATAATAAAATTTCCATCTACGACGTTTAATTTTGAATCTTAATGTTACATAAAACAGAAAATATTTGGGCAATCTGCAACGCTCGTATCTGGGTTATTTACAATAGTCAGCTGTTGGAGAACGTGACGGACAGCCTTTGAATCTTTGGTGTCAATTTACTCGTCTTGCCAGCTTGTTTACTCTAAGGTTAAATGACAGGAAAGCAGTTTCAAGTAGTAGCTTGACTTGCAGTGTTTAGAAAGATTTATTATTGTTACCAGGATGTTAGTTTAGTGACTAAACCGGCATTTGCGTAGCAACAGTGAAGAGGGTTATTTTTTTTCCAAGGCCGACGTACCTTGCGTGTTATTGCTAGGATAGGTTTTCTGAGGCCTATGTACACATTATTTATTTAAATTGCCCCCATTTAAGCTATATACGTATAATCTGGTAGTTTACTGAAATGACAGACATAATTTTGATTTACACACTTGGTATGTAATGTTTTTCCATAGGTTGCTCAACGCGTAGGATATGGAGTCAAAGATGTTTGCTGTAGCCGGAACCAGGCTTGTCTCATCCTATTCTCATTTGTTGCGTGGGATACCATAGACGAGCTTAGCTTATGGTAGGCCATTACTTTGGTGCCCTTGTCTCAAACTAGCGCAGTCAGCTTAACTAGGCTGGGCCTGTTTACATAGAGCAATAGACTAGAAAGGGTAGCCCTAAGCCCTTAGTCTGTTTTCTAATTTAGGCTACTTTTGTAAGATATAGTAAAGAATTTGTTCCTGAACAAAGTATATACTATATCATTTGTACAGTATATAAGGGTAGGCTAGTGTATTTTTAGCATTAGGCATCTAGGGTTTGGTAAAGTGATAGCCCCTTCACTAACAGTTTGGCAGTCTACCAATTTTAATACTACAGTGTCCTGTTTTTTTAACAGAGTATTTAGCTAAGTGAATATGACAGTGGCATTACTATCGGTTAAACTTGTTAAGACCTCTTCGAATTTAAAGAATAGTATTGCATTTGTCTGTTGGACATTGCAAGTTTAGTAAGGCTTTATATTTTATTTAATCATAGTTTACTTTATTGTGTGTTTAAAGTTACTTCTGTGTTTATAAATGTTAGGGTGTTGCAGACATTGAATACTAATCTACCCTATCTCTTGTTAAACATTTTCAGATGAATTACTCAAGGTTTCTCACAAGAGTTTCCAAGAACAGGCAGCCATCCCTTATTAGAGAATTAAGTAAGTATATACTATATTGTTTTGTACCATACAAGGCTGTTTTGATTTGTTTTTAATTTTGAAAAGCTAAAATTAGAAATGGGGCATGAGGCAGCCATGGTATCAGCATAACAGAGATGGGCATTGCCATTTAAATCAAGCTACATTTACTGCAAGGAAGTTTTTGAATGAGCTTTCCTTCTTAACAGAATATCAAACTGCATACTAGAAAAAGGCTGGTTAGGTACAGTATTCCTCTGAACTAAAAGTTGTCATTACAGGAACACAAATACTTGTCTTTTATTTAGGATTGTCTTTGGTGACAGCTGGATCTGTTGTTGAAGTCTGTAAACAAGGCTGTTAGGGTGGCTGGCAGGTAAGTGGTGGTGGCTGACCACTCGCCTGTCTGCTAACCTTCATGTTTCTTTGGCCACTGTCAAGTCAAGACTTCTCTGCGCTGCTTGCTTGTTTTCTTTTTCTTGTTAACTTCTGTAATCGAAGTTTCCCTGTAGATATCCGTACTTTGTTGTTGACTATTTTCAACCTGCTGATATGGGTTTGTGCTTGTTCTCCATCTGAAAGTATAACAGAACAGCATAGATGTCCTGGATGAGAGTGTGTTGACCTCAGGCACTACTTGAGGGGCTGAGTAAGACGTCAGATAAAGACGTCACACTGAAGACTGTTTTTCTTGTGGCTTTAGCATCAGTAAAGTGTGTAGGCCAGCTCTGTGGTATTACATACCAAGTCTGTTATACAAGAGGGTTAGTCTTGTTGGTGTCTGAGTTTCTGATGAAAATTGAGAATCTGTCAGTTATTTATGAGGAATCTGAGAGCTTTCTGATCTTCTACCTCTGGCACTTTGTAGTTGATGCTTAGGATGTGAAGCCTTTGTGCTTGGAGTATACTGTTTGGTACAATCTGAAGAGGACCCAATAGGCCCAAGAGTGAGTGGTATTCAGGTTATAGGGTTTGGAGAAAAAACAACCCCTCCCCACCCAAAGAATCTGAGATATTATCTTGTCCCGTTTATTCAGGAGAAACTCTTGAGCATTTGAGATAGGTCAGATGTCTGGTTCTGCTTGACTTCCTTCACCCCTTATTTGTGGGATGTTTCCTGCAAGCCATCATACAGCATTTCCTAGGACCTTTGGTGGCTGCTCAACATGTGTAGCTTGCTATGCTCCGTTTGGACAGCATAAATTTTGCCTAAGGCCCCGGGTGATATAAGGTGAAAGAATGTTGGTGGATTGACTGGTTTCTCATCCCCACCCTCGCTCTCTTCCGATCTAGCAGCCGAAGGTGGTCTGGCCCAGTGCAGGTGAGTTATATAGTGGCTTCAATCTAAAAATGTACAGTAATTCTGTTTGCCCTGATTTTAACAAGGGGTGGCCCTGGTTGTAGAACATTATTCTCTTATGACTTAATTGCAATATATCTGCTGACTGAACTAATTTTTGTAAATATAGATGATGAGACCAGGATTTCTTTGGATTTCATAGATCTCAGCTCTCAACTCGGGCATATGGCCTTATTAGTTTCTGGTATCTGTAAATACCAGACAGAACAGGAAGCTTACAGGTGTCATCCCTCCCTTGCTCACACAAAAGGTTTGAATTATTGTTGGAACAAATTGTAAGTTTTAAAGCAAGTTACATTTTTTCTAAATACTCTATACAAAAAATGATTTTCGTGTAAGTAACTTACCAAGTAATTACATAACTAAAGTATCTACCTCACATGGCAACTTTTTTGAATTTCACGGTAGCACCTCTCTATAGTTTTACCGCGGTGACAGACCCTGCCACTATTGAGGAACACCGGAACAACTTGGCAGTCATTAAACAATTCGTTTCTGCCGCCCGTGGTGTCAGCAGGTTTTGTTGGATTTTGCAGCTGTTATTGTTTATTATTGGTGAAGTACAATGTTTTGTTTTGCTTAGTGCAAACTATAGTCAGTCTTTTGTAAGGATTTGGACCAATTTTCAACAAATTAACCAGAGTATGTCAGATTCTAGCTGTTCTAGTTGTAACGGCGTAGGCTGTAAGGCTGGATTAATTAAAGCCTGCTACGATTCTCATACGATATGCACTAAATGTAGGGGGCAAGATTGCAGTATGGATAATACTTGTATTGAGTATGCAGTGTGGGATAATCAATGGAAAGTTTTGAGCTCTCATTTAGACAGGTTAGAGAGAGATAAAAAGAGGATGGCGGCTTCTAGAGCCGAGAAACACTCTCTTAGAGGTTAGCCCTATTACTCTCGTTTCTTTCTTATTCCTACTTTCTCTCTTAACACTGGCCCTCCTACTGAACTTCCTTCTTCTCCCATGCTTGGCTCCTTTGCTTCCAATCTTAATACCATCACCAGTATCGAAGCTAGATTTGATAAGAAGCTTCATTTAGTGGTAAGTAATGTTGCTGAGTTGGGGCTTCTATTCAAGTGATTATACAAAAAGTGTTCATGGAAAAAGTGCAAAGTGATATTGCTTCATCTCCTTCGCCTGTCTCCGATTAAACGTCTGTTGGCGCAAATTATGGACCTTCTGAAGAAAGCTCCTCCTGCTCCTAAGCCTGTTCAGGATGACAACCTGACTCTGATTTCTTCGGAAGGAGATGTCGAACCAGAATCTTGGGCTCCTTCGACATTTGCTGCCTTATTGAGATATTTGATGGCAAACTATCCTTCTTTTTTTGTCCCAGCTGCCCTGTCTTCGCCAGCCTTGACGTTCTTAATGAGGAACCAGGCAGATGACAGAGCACGTCTCCCTGAGATGGTTCTTTCCTCTTGTTCGAGGAAGTCAGTTAAAGAAATGGAAGATTGGCTTTTCGCCAAAAGAGACTAGGGTAAAGCGTCTTTTGCTTTTCTTCCTCCTCGACTAGGTTGCAGGAGGTACTTGTCATACATGACCGTGGTAGCTCCTTCTTTGGGAGTCATTGCCTCCTCCCAAGGGGACTTCTCTTGTTTGATCGACTCATCTCATCATTCAGCTTTTGCTTTAGCCAAGATTATGTTCATGTGTGCAGAACTCGATCACATGGTAAAGGACATTTTCAGAGTTTTTGAAGTCCGATTGGGTAGTGGGCGCATTATCCAAGAAGATTGAGGATCATGAGGATCTGGCAGCTGACACTGCTTCAGACTGGCTTGGGATCTAGTCCTGCACTGACAAAGTTGTTAGAGATGGCTTACTTGAGCTTTCTGCTCTAGTTACCTTTGGGGGTACTCAAGAAGTGAGAGCTCTGGTGCTCCTTCACCTCCAGTTACCCAGTTGCAAAAGTCAGCTCTGATGTTCTCACTGCTGGACAAGAATTGCTTCTTCCCTCAAGATACGGTGAAGGAAATAGCCACAGATCTGCAGAAAAAGACAACTCAGGACTTGATGATCCAGTCTTCAAGGCACCCCAAGGAACTGTCTTTCTCTCTTCAATCCAGGACCATCTCCCCCCTCCAGCAACATCCTTACCTTGGAGGGAGAACTAGAACATCTTTCAGGGCCCGTCCAATGGTCCGTTTCGCTTTCAGGAACACTAGAAAGACTTCTGCCAAGTCAGTGCAGAAAAAATGAGTCAGAAGTCCTCCATGTACCAGTAGGAGCCAGACTTCTGGAGTTTTGGGAGAAGTGGCTGATAAGAGGAGTGGAGCCTTGGATTGTCAAGATTCTGAAGGAGGGCTACGTCATTAGATTCTTGGAAAGCCCACCATTGGTCACTTCTCCCATAAAATTGACAGCATACTCAGCAGGCTCCGAGAGACATGCGGCCCTTCTGGAGGAAGTCTCTTCCCTCATAAAGACAAGAGCCATAGATGAGGTTCAGAACACCGACACGGAGGGATTTTACAATCATCTCTTCATGGTCCCAAAACATCGGTGGTTGGAGACCAGTCCTGATGTAAGTGCCCTCAATCATTTCGTCTTGAAGACAAAGTTCAAGATGGAGACAAGTCAGTCGGTTCTTGTTTTCACTTAACAGGGTGACTGGATGGTTACCGTAGATATGCAAGATGCTTATCTTCATATTCCAATTCATCCAGTATCCAGAAAATATCAGATGTTTGTCTTTCAAGACAAAGTATACCAGTTTCGGGCCCTTTGCTTCGGCCTTTCAACAGCTCTGCAGGTGTTCTCTCGAGTTCTCGCTTCTCTTTTGGGTTGACATCACTTAGTAGGGATCGTCATGAGTCTTCCCTAGACGACTGGCTACTTCGATCCCCATCAGAAGGCAATTGCATGGTGGACACTCACAGGACTATTCTTCTGACCCAGGAGCTGGGCCTTCTTTTAAACCTTCAGAGTCCCAGTTAACCCCTTCACAAGAAATCCTCTATCTGGGGATGATTCTGAATACTCAGGTTTTTTGGGCCTTTCTGTCCCACAAGAGGATATCCAACTGCCTTCAGACAATCCCAAAATTTCTAGCCCTTTCATCCTCAGCTCAGCAATGGATAAGCCTTTTGGGGACTCTGGCTTCCACAGAAACCTTTGTCAAACTAGGCAGGTTACATATGAGAGTTCTCCAGTTTTACCTGAACAGAAAAACAGCCAGACAGTCACATCTTCCCGATCACCACGGAGATAAAATCAGACCTGCAGTGGAGGCTGTCAGAAGGGAAGTCCCTTCATCGGCTGAACCCAGACCTGAATTTTTATTCCGACGCCTAAGACATAGGATAGGGAGCCTTGCTAGAGAATCAAGAAGTCTCCGGGACGTGGACTCCAGTTGCCCAGAACTTACATATCAGTGTAAGAGAACTGAAGGCAGTTCAGCTAAGCCTTCAGAGTTTCCTCCTTAGCTACACAATTGAGTAAGATGATGGGAACAATTTTAGAGGTTACTAAATAAAACTCTGACTTTCCTTGACCTAATTTATTATCTCAATATTACAGTGGTCTATGACCTTCAACCATACTCAACCTATACCTAACTTAGCCTAACTTAATACTATAGCTCAAGAAAACTTAATCTGTATTCAATCTTAATACTACAGAAAAAAACAGCAAAATACTTCAGCTGCATACGGTATCAACTACACAGTGTATACAGTATACAAAAGATATTAGATTAATAGCCTTGTTCAAATTATTAACCTTAATATGCAAAATTGAAAGATAAATCTTTATCAAGTCTACTTTGAATTTTCCAGCATTGACTTAGTACTGTATACAGCTTCACTGTCAACCTGATTCACACTGATTCATCTCACAATGTTTTTAATTTCCTAGGAATATATGTACAGTCTTCACTTGAAAATATTTTGTATTATCAGTTCCTACTGTAAATAGAGTAAGTCGACTCTAGGGTCCCACAACTGATTTCAAGACAATTTATAATACAGTTCGCACAACGGATTTTCATACTGAGTTTTCCATATCTCCAAAAGAAATGTTCAACAAAACACCAGTTATCATCATGTGTTCCCTTTTCCAATTAATTCCACACAACAACAGTTTATAGATAATACTTGCTGCGAAGCAGGGCAAGCATTCAATTATGGGCATCCAGGTAAAGGGGAGTCCACTCTATCCTACCACTCTCAAGCAAACTGCAAGTAAAAAAAAAAAAACGAAAACTTACATCAGATATTCACAACAAAAACATGTGCAGTAAACATAATACAAAAAAGAAAAAATTAATTCATACAAACTAGGCTTAGACTACCACAAGGAATAGGAGGAACTTGTCTTCTTCGAGCATTAAAAGTTATAGGGCTATGCTTAGCTCAGTCTTTAAACATAGAGGACTGGATCTCTTTTTGAACCCTGATATCAAGGACCTATTAAAGTCCTATGATATGGAGAAATATAAAAAAGACAAGTTTTTGGTCTCCTAGAATCTTGGATGTGGTACGGAAATGGCTGCTGGGCCCATCATTTGAGCCCTTAGGTCTGCTGCCCTTAGGAATCTGACTCGTAAGACTCTCTTCCTCTTTGCGTTAGCCACAGCTAAATGCATCAGTGAACTCCAAGCCATTGACAAGAAATTGGATTTCTCTCAAGGAGATGCAGTTTGTTCTTGCACTCTAGGCTTTCTGGCAAAGAATGAAGACCCATCCAAGCCCTGGTCTAGTTCCTTCACAGTTAAGAACTCAACAGATATTCTAGGTCAAGAAGAGAAAGAGAGAGTCCTATGTCCAGTCAGAGCATTGAGACACTACCAGCAGAGAACAGAAAAGATCAGGGGTACTTCTAGTAACCTTTGGTGTTCGGTAAGGAACCTGTCTCTTCCTCTCTCAAAGCCCCGTAGGGGGTTTGCGCCATCAGTGCACCTCATATGGTGCACTGTAGGCATTACTTAAGGTTCTTTGCAGCATTCAGCCCCTAGCTGCAACACCTCTCTTTCCTTTTACTGTACCTCCTTTCATATTTTCCTTCTTCCATCTTACTCTCCACCCTCTCCTAACAATCGATTCGTAGTGCACTGCAAGGTAAAGTCTCCAAGCTCATCTTAAAAAAAAAAAAAGGCATTTCACCTAAGGTGCTTGGATGGCGTCAGGCTGGAGGTTGCGTTAATGAGTGAGTGGCTGTCTCTGCCTTCTCCGTTTCTTCCTTCCCTTCCAAGGCAGCAATCAGGCCAAGTGCTTTCTGTGGGTTGTGATGCAGGTAGGCTTCACAATCAAGCATTCTATCGTAGAGCTTCAGCTCATAAGGTGTGACTACCTCCACTCTTCCTTTTAACAGAGGGGTGGGAATAAGGGCTGCAGGCAAAGCTGTTATCTGAATCCATCCATCTATTGTTGACCTAGGCACTAGCTGCCTTCTACCTATGCTATCGTGTCTTTAGGATAGCACTTGGTACGCCAAGGTGTAAAAGGGGCAGGAAGTGCTAAAAAAACCGGCTTCTTGGCTGGAAAGGCAGTAGTGCCATCTTGCTATGAAGGCAGTTAAAAAGAAACTGGTGCGCCACAGCGTTGTTAGGGTAAGTCAGGTCGGGCGGTGCCCGCCTCCTTAACCCCCATCGGCTGTTTCCCATTGCCTCCAAAATCCTTGTGCTATTTTAACCTGACTCCAGCAAGCGCTAGAGAAATTCACCTACATTAAGTCCGCAGGTTTGTTAGTTATGAAAAATAGAAATTGATTAAAAATTTTGTAATTTTTCATAGAGTGAAAGTTCAGATACATCTCATAACTAAGAGTATGGGTCTTCTGGGTGGAGATAGAGTCTGCTATATAAAAGGCAATTGTTTGTTTTTTTGTAGAAACAAATGACAAATTTTGAAAGTAATTTGCATTTTTCCTAGGTATACAGACCAGAGCCTTTATCATATTGATGGCAGGTGAGCTGGGCAGTGTTCCCCTTACTCAGCCACCTACCACCAGTTAACTACCTTGTTATCAAGTTTCAATTAATGATTACAGTTACAGCTTATGTTGAGGAATACTTTACGTAAAAAGCTTTGGTCTGTATACATAGGAAAAATACCAAATACTGTAAAAATTTCTAATTTTAGGTAAAAGCTACAAGGTCTGGGAAGTGCTGTTGATTTGTTTTTTTAATGAACTCCAAGCTATTTAAATAATTCCTAGAGCGAGAATATTTAGTTCCTTTCATACACTGACCATATACAGTAAGTGGTAGAAAGAAAGTGACACCAGCTTATTTCAATCACCCAGCCAACCTGCTTTCCGATGCTTCCCCTGAACTTGTTTTCATGGCTGGAGGTCTGCCAAATCCACAGATGTTTCCATTTCAAGCTGCATCAGTTACCCTAAAGGATGGCCGAGCTCTCACCATTCATCCAGATCTCATGACTGATTGTCTGCAGTATGGACCTACTCCTGGGTTAGTACAGTAGTCTATTTGCAACCAGTATACAGTTAAGTTGCTTGGCGTATTGTACGAAGAAAAACCACATTTAGAAAGGAAATCCTTGATATATATAGTACTGCACAAGTGCTGTATATGTAAACATTCATTGTATATATTCAAATAATTTGTGCATTTTTAAAACCATTGCAAATAATATTTAATCCATTTTAACTCTGATTCCTTCCTAAGTGCTCACCCATCTTAGTATTTTAAATGTTCTTTAACATGAGTTAAGGACTAATGATTACTATATTTAGGTAAAATGATACCAGCATGGTGGTGGTCAGATGCTATCTGAAGATATTCAGTACAGTACTGTAAAGTAATGCATAAATAAGGAAAATGTGAACACATCGATTCTATGAGGCTTCCTATTCTTGCCATAAGGATTTTTGTAAATTTGATGAATTTGACAAACTTTAAGGTAAAGCTGTTGGTCATGAAGAACAAAAATACCAAAGAGTACCCAGGTAGGTGGCTTATGGCAAAGGGTAATTGAGAAAACAAGTGGTTTATTTTAGATTGTGGTATTGCTTTCTGAAATGCCATCAGGTTTAGCTGATTTGGAAGTTTAGAGTACAAAAAGGTCACCCTTCATTGAGGTTGAAGGCTCTATTGCGAGAGTTTTTGATAACTTCAAAACAGTTTGTTGCTGCAGCCTCTTCAGTTAAGGAATCACTGCTTTCAGGGCTAAGAGGGGTTGTCAGGGTATATCCCTAGCAAATTTTTTGGAAAAGATGTTTCCTGTGGCAGTTTGTTTTTGTATTTTTTAGAATTGTAAATACTGATATCTCATAATTCTCATAATAAATTTCTGGTTTTTAGTTTCAAAATAAGGTTTATTGACTGTACTGATATTGACAGCTTTGCTTTAGTGACCTTTGAAAGTGTCATACCAGGCAGTTATAAACAACTCATTCTATCATGTTGTGTTCTAGTGTGAAAAAAGTTGAGTTGGATATAATATTCATTAACTCTTATTGGGAAATGTCAGTGATAAAGATCCTTGGATTTATAACACCAAGGCTGCATGCTTAAAATCATTCTGAGGCTGATAATAACTGTGGTGTTAGATAAACAGAGAAATAAGTTGTAGTTGCCTTAATGAAATTTCACTTGCCTCTTGGTCCTGTTGAATTGTCTCTTTGCATCCACTGGGAGTTTATGTGCATCTGTTTTTCGTATTTAATAATGCATTGTTTCATTTAGACACTATGAAAATTTCAGTGTAAGCATGATTTTAAATGTTTTATAAAGCTTACTCTGGTTTATTAATGGTAAAGCTTTGAGAATGTAACCCAGAGAGTATAGGTTCAAATCCCACTTTTGAGATATAGAAAAATATTAGATTATATTGATGCAAAAAATCCCATACTCTTGACATAGTTATTTACTTGTAGTTCAGTTTTAAATACTGTATTGATGCTGTTTATGCATTATTTGCCATGTATTATTATTGATATTTTCTGTCTTTTTGTATGATTTCTTTAGATCCTGTGTATGTGATGTAGGGAAAGTCTTTAGGTCTATGACAGTAAGTTGGCCTTTTTGTTTTTTAAACAAATACTAGCTAATGCAGAAGTTTTTCCTTGAGCGTATTAATTGTTTTCTTTTGTTCTTTACCTAGTAGGTCTCTTCTAAATATCCTTTGTCATAAAACCCAAAAACTGGGGCTTGAACTGTACTAAGAATGCAAGTTTTTCAAGTTGCTATTTTAACACAGATGCTTTCACTGTACTGTCATTAAGCCTCATTTGTATATCATGCAAAATCTCAGACACTTCATTCCACTGTGGAAGAAAAACGATCAGCTGGCTTGGAATCTTGGTGCATGCTCAGAGGCCCCCCTCAGGTCCTTTGGAGTTAACTGAATTAATTTTTGGTCTGATCCATCTGCAGAAGAACCATAGGTTGGAAGGTTAGCTCCTTGTTTAAAAAAAAATGTGAATGTCTTAAAAAAATATGTCTTGTTTTTAGAAACAGAAAATTACTTTCCACCAAAAAATCATTACTGTGACATAAACATTAGTAGCAATTTAAGCTGGTGTCGCCCAGACTAGGTGGAAAGGACTCAAAGAAACCGAGATAGTGCCTGGGAAAGAGAGGTGTGAGAAACCTAAAGTTTCAAGGGAACTGGGGTTCAAAAGCTGGACTAGTATCCTGCTAAAGACTGGAGAAACTTGAGATACGTGATATAGGGATGAGTGACCAAATAGTATTTGCACTATCATCTCTGTAAGATGTAACTGTGGGTTGTCTTGGAATGTGTATGCTTAGCAGGAAGCCATTTAATGGCTAGAGGAGAAGGGTAAGATCTTGTCCTGCTGTAAGTACTGTACCTAGGACTTTGATCCTTTATAAGGCACAGACAGTGAGTTAAACTTCCTAGGTGCAATCTGTGACCTGCCTTTGCAAAATGGAGAAACAGTATTTGTTAATTTCTATAGCAATCTAGGAAGAGGAATGAACTATAAGTGTGTCTCTTGAAGTTCTGAGCTGTAAGGAAGCAGAGTAATCATTTACTGGTAAACATATCAAAGAAGAAAGTCTGCCTCCTTTTGAGAAATGAGAGCTGAGAAGAATCTTGTTTATCTGAAATATGGAAAGCGATATCAAATTTGTGCAAGAGCAAAACCTATAGGTACCAAATCCTTGAAGTGTTTCTTCATGAATTAGTTTTGGGTCAGGCAAAAACAGTTTGCCGAGAAAAAATCCCAAGAAACCTGTCTGTCAATGAGAGGACAAAAGGGAGGTCTGAACCAGAGTCAATAGAGGTATTGACACTTTAAAACCAGGGTGAGATTTCATCATGGAGACTAAAAGAATTTGAGAAGCACTTCCTTATGAATTACTGGCTTAAAGTGTTATAGGTAACCGAAGCACCTAGGTAGCACCTAGGGTTAGACTCCATGATCCATATATCTGAGGAAAAGACCACCCACAAACTTTGCCCTTCTGTTTCACCAGTAACAAAACTCCCACATTTTGAGAGAAAATGAATTGTAGGGATGTCACCAGGACTGAAGGTATCCCTGACTCTCTTAGGAGAAACTCCTTTCACTGTAATAAGTGCTGGAAAATCTGTAAACTTGAAGGCCAAGCAATAAATCCAAACAAATGATTAACATTGGTCAAACAAAAATGTCTGCAGAAAATACATCCCACAACTGTCACATTGTTGGAATACTTTCTGAAATAAATTGCTAGCTGTAGGGCAGATCTCTTGTTTCAGAGGAAGGCTACTTATGTGAAAATCTAATTGGGATGATTTTTAGACTAAGTGATCATGATTCTCTTTAGTTAAGAGGCTGATAGTTGGTAGGCACAAGTTGGTGACTTTGTGCTAGGTTAACTGTTTGTTAGTAGTTGAGTTGCCAGCAGAATACTAATTACAAAAGGCTTGCTGACCCAAGAAGAGAGCTTTTCTACTAGGAAGTTAACAATGTTAATTCCCCCAATGAATTAAATGAGAATTGGACACCACTTTTTAATTTTAGCAAAGAGGAGTTTTCACTTTCGGATGCTGGATGCCAAGCCACCATTTAAAATTCCTACAAAATTTCCTGAAAATTTGTTTGTATATGACAGAGCTAACCAGAATTTTGGTTGCAGGAGGGCAAAGATAATCTAAAACTATCCTTGATTGACTAGCTCCTTAGCAAGGAGTGGCTGAAGAGTCAATGTCATGTCTTGACAGAAGGAACTGGATTCATTGAGTGCAAAACAGTCTTTCCTCACATGGGTACTCACAGAATGTACATCCATCATAGAAATACTTTCATAATTGGAAGGATATTGAAATGCAAGTAGTTGGCTGAAGGGCCAGGATCTTGATATAGCTACTTGAGCCTCCAAAAGTGTGGATGAAGGTCCAACACTGAAACAATCTTCACCAGTCTGTTATCTGCTTTGAATGATGTACATACCTCCACCCCCTACCAGTGCCCCTGCTCTGGGAAAGACTCGTGGAGCAGAAGCTAATTCAGTGAGGAGAATTAGAAAGGCAAATCTTTGTTTTTACAGAGAAAACAAGGTGCTTCTTGGATGTCAGATGGACTAAAATCAGTAAGGCATAGGACAGTTACAAAGGTAAGTGCAAATTCTTGCAACATAGGCATGTGAATGTGCTAAGAGGTTTTCACAGTTTCATGGCTTATACAGATGCTTGGCGGAGGTGGGTACATCACTGGAAACAGGTCTGCAACTGGCTCTTGCATGTTGGCAAAATCAGTATTGTGGCTTGAAGTGAGGATGTGGCTTGAGTTAACTCAGTGGACATATGGCTGAAGTTCTGCCACAGGAAGGCCTTGATACAAGAATGGGTTTGAAGTAGATGCAGATGTGTGGCCTGACTTTAAGATCTGTGCAGGTTTGCAACCCAGATCCCACTCCAATGTCCGGTTCTCAGCCAAAGCCATCTAGAGGAGCTCTTCCAAGGCTTTGCCTAAGAAATGAAGAAGAAGTCCTTCATGCCCCAGTAGTATTTTAATAGTTTTATCACAAAAAGTGCATTTATTCATGAAAATTATATGAAAGTACAGTAATTAGTGAATATTTCTCAGTGAAAAATACCGCGAATGGGCGAATTTTCCGCGAATAATGGGTAGATATGTTCCACAGAGAAACCCACGAATGCGTGAGTCCACAATCGTTAGAACACGAATACGGGGGGTTTACTGTATATGTATTAGTTATGACACAATCCACCCCCCTTCCGGAAAAAAGTAAATGAACCCACTCGTGTGAACAGCCAGGGAAGGCTTATCCATGGGGGAAATTTCACAAGTTACTTGCATTTAAAAATTTGCCAAAAATAGGTAAATTGATATACAGGCAGTCCCCGGTTTACGATGGGGGCTCCATTCCGTTCCGTTCCTATGCCGCGTTGTAAGCTGAAAAATAATCGAAAATCATCAAAAATCCTAAGAAAACCTTACTTTTAATACTTTGGGTGTATTGAAAACGATGTAAACTGCATTTTTACTGAGTTTTTATAAAAAAAAAAATCCAAATTTTGATTATTCTGCCATTTTGTGGCCATATTTCTTCTGTCGGATTGGCATCATAAGAGTCGTAACCCCGGAATGCGTCATAAACTGGGAAATAATTTCGGATGAATATATTTGAAAAATGTCGTAACCTCGGAACGTCGTAAGCTGGACCCAATGTAACCCGGGGACTGCCTGTATCTAATTTTTATTTACATACTGAGAAGCTTAAATTATACTAGGTTTCAAATGATATTTAATTCAGTACTACTGTATATGTATTAGGCATGGCACAATCCACTCTCCCATAAAAAAAGTAAACATATTGCACGAATAGCTAGAGAGAATTTATGATTACAGTAAAATGTCATAAGTTATATGCAGTTAACAGTAAAAAAGAATGTACATACTATTGGTAATACTTTTGAAAAGGCAAATGCATGATAAATTGTGTTCATAACCTTAAAAATTCTTTGCCAAAAAAAATGTATACAGTATATATTACACACCAAAGCACAAAAAATAAAAAACATAAAAAAATCATATAAAAAATACAATAAAATAATGCATTGTATAAAAAATATAGATATAAATATGTGTACAGTGATCCCTCGTCTATCGCGGATAATGGGGACCAGAACCCCCCGCGATAAATGAAATTCCGCGAAGTAGCATTGCCCCTCCCTAGGGAGGCATATACTGTATATACATGGTATATATTTAAAGGCTTTATAGCCTTTCCCACACTGTTATAAACACTTCCTATGCACTTAAACACTGTATTACTATTTTGATCTCCTATCACAGTAATATGCATAAAAAAAAGATCGTCCCATATTTGTAATGTTTACGTTCTGAGAATCAGCTGACTGAAGCTGCTCACTACTAACGAAAGAATTAGGAAAATAATTTTTAGTTGCTAAAAGAAACAAATTTATCAATGAAATTGTTTTTAATTCTGTACATAAAAGTTTATGATACAGTAATTCATATTTCATTGAGAGAGAGAGAGAGAGAGAGAGAGAGAGAGAGAGAGAGAGAGAGAGAGAGAGAGAGAGAGAGAGAGAGAGAGAGAAATGGTGTGTACTGTACAGCACAGTAGCTTGGGACGAGACTAAGTCTTGACTAAGTCTTGACAAGCTGGTGATGAGAGAGTATACAGTATCCTTGAGTTGCTTACGTATGAAATTCGGATTTTAATTATTTTTACAGTGATTTAAGATGAAACATCAACAGTGATAAGATATTCTCTTATGTACCACTCACGTGCCTTGTCCGAGTGCCTGTATTACTATTTTGATCTCCTATCACAGTAATATGCATAAAAAAAAGATCGTCCCATATTTGTAATGTTTACGTTCTGAGAATCAGCTGACTGAAGCTGCTCACTACTAACGAAAGAATTAGGAAAATAATTTTTTTGTTGCTAAAAGAAACAAATTTATCAATGAAATTATTTTTAATTCTGTACATAAAAGTTTATGATACAGTAATTCATATTTCATTGAGAGAGAGCGAGAGAGAGAGAGAGAGAGAGAGAAATGGTGTGTACTGTACAGCACAGTAGCTTGGGACGAGACTAAGTCTTGACTAAGTCTTGACAAGCTGGTGATGAGAGAGTATACAGTATCCTTGAGTTGCTTACGTATGAAATTCGGATTTTAATTATTTTTACAGCGATTTAAGATGAAACATCAACAGTGATAAGATATTCTCTTATGTACGCTCACGTGCCTTGTCCGAGTGCCTGTGGATATATCACGAAGCTTCCAGTCCTTGCGCGTCGGTCTGCAAAGCCATTCTTCTCACGTAACATGATGAAACATCACTGTTTTCCATAATATGGCTGCCGATATGGCGGTACTTTTAATTTTAATTTTTCGATGAATATTTCTGAAAAATCCGCGATGCAGTGAAGCATCTTTTTGTTTAATTTCATTTTGTATTGAATTATATGTCATAATGCAATGAACCAACAGTACTAGCAGATATTAATAATTATTAATGGAATTAATGAAATATTTGGGTCTTCATATATCGCGACTATTTTTGAAATTTCCGGAAAATCCGCTATATATTTTCTCTTATAATATACATACGTAATGGAAAAAATCCGCGAAGTCGTGAATCCGCGATAGTCGAACCGCGAAGTAGCGAGGGTTCACTGTATATACATATCTCATGATGTTATGTTCTTTGTTATGATGCACATTTCTGATTTTTGCTGAATTTCTTAATAAAAAAAAAATTACTGACAAGTATCATGTAGGATGGGCAGTGCTGTCAGTGTCCATCACGTGGTGCAATGTAGGTATCACTTAACCCTCTAATGCTGAGTCTCTATTTACAAAAACGTCACCCGTATGCCGGCGGCGTTCGGGAGTTAGCGCCGAAGCGGAAAAAAAGTTTTTTTCAAAAAACCACAGCACGCTTAGTTTTTAAGATTAAGAGTTCATTTTTGGCTCCTTTTTTTTGTCATTGCCTGAAGTTTAGTATGCAACCATCAGAAATGAAAAAAATATCATTATCATAAATAAATATTGAAATATATGGCCGCAAAAAAAATTTTTCATATATAATTTTATACAAATCACGCTGTGAGCAAAACGGTTAAAGCTAACGCGTTATTTTTATTTTCTTTGTATTGTACACTAAATTGCAATGATTTTGGTATATAACAAATTGTAAAACGATCAAAGCAACACAGAGAAAATATTATCACAAAATGATGCATGAATTCATAACGCGCGGACGTAAAAAAATGTTTTTTTCAAAAATTCACCATAAATCGAAATATTGTGCTAGAGACTTCCTGTTTGTTGAAAAATGAAGCTAATTGATTGAATACTACTATACTGTAAGTGTTTTAGCTTACAATTGCAGTTTTCGACCATTTCGGTCGAGTTAAAGTTGACTGAAGGTCGAATTTTTTCTATTTATCATGATTTATATGAAAATATTTCAAAACTGATAAAAGCTACAACCATGAGTTATTTTCTGTTGTATTCTACATGAAATTGCGCACATTTTCATATATAAAAGTTTATGTAACGACTAATGTAAAACGAAGCAAACATTATGACAACGTGACGAAAGAATTTCTGAGATATTCAGCCGAGTTACTGCGCGCAGACGTAAGGAAAATTTTTTTTTTCAGAAATTCACCATAAATCGAAATATTGTGCTAGAGACTTCCAGTTTGTTGTAAAATGAAGGTACATGATTGAATATTACTAGAATGTAAGAGTTTTAGCTTATAATTGCATTTTTGACCATTTCGGTCGAGTTAAAGTTGACCGAAGGTTGAAATTTTGGCAGTTATCGTGATTTATATGAAAATATTTCAAAACTGATAAAAGCTACAACCATGAGTTATTTTCTGTTGTATTCTACATGAAATTGCACACATTTCCATATATAAAACTTTATGTAACGACTAATATAAAACGGTGCAAACATTACGACAACGTGATGAAAAGAATTTCTAGCGGACGTAAGGAAAAAGTTTTTTTCAAAAATTCACCATAAATCGAAATATTGTGCTAGAGACTTCCAATTTATTGCAAAATGAAGGTAAATGATTGAATATTACTAGAATGTAAGAGTTTTAGCTTACAATTGCGTTTTTTGACCATTTCGGTCGCGTCAAAGTTGACTGAAGGTTGAAATTTTGGCAGTTATCGTGATTTATATGAAAATATTTCCAAACTGATAAAAGCTACAACCATGGGTTGTATTTTGTTGTATTTTACATGAAATTGCGCACATTTTCATATATAAAACTTTATGTAACAGCTAATATAAAACAGTGCAAAAATTACAACAAAATGACGAAAGAATTTCTGAAATTTTCTGCCAAGTTACCACACGGAAGTAAGGAAAAAAGTTTTTTTCAAAAATTCACCATAAATCGAAATATTGTGCTAGAGACTTCCAATTTGTTGCAAAATGAAGGTAAATGATTGAATATTACTAGAATGTAAGAGTTTTAGCTTACAATTGCATTTTTTTACCATTTCGGTCTAGTCAAAGTTGACCGAAGCTTGAAATTTTTTGTAGTCGACGTACGGTACGTCCACTCGGCACCCAACAGACAATTTTAGTCGACGTATGATACGTCCAGTCGGCGTTTAAGGGTTAAGGTTCTTTGCAGCATCTCTTCGGCCCATAGCTGCAACCCTTTAATTCCTTGTATTGTATCTCCATTCATAATCTCTTCCATCTTACTTTCCACCCTCTCCTAACAATTGATTCATGGTGCAACTGTGAGGTTTTCCTCCTCTTTCACCTTTCAAACCTTTTTACTGGCCTAAATTCTACTCTACTGACAAGTAAGCATGTAGATCGTGTGCATAGAAAATGAGGGGGTTTCTGAAGTGTGTGTCCATTGTGCACAGATAGGTTATACTACCTCAGACTGAGTGAAAGAAACTTGCCCTTGTTATTCACAAACCTGATCAGAGATTCTGCTGAAATTACTATCACAAAGCCATAAAATATATAACTTTAAATGAATGAATTAAGTAAAAACAAAAATTGATTTAAATAATACAAAGTAATCCTGAATGGTTTTAGGTGTCTTGGAATAGCTGAGAGCCATTGACCAACCGGTAGACACAAAAAGGGATTCAGTTAACCACTGGGGACCAGAGGGACTTTATATGCATCCATTAATCTACTGGAGCCAGTTGATCTTTTTCATTCTACAGTGCAGTGATGTGTCTAGGGTTCGGTCAATACGCGAAACAGGTTATACGTTATTACAGTACAGTACGTGTAATTGATTTATGGTAAAACATACAAAGCTGCTTACTATAGATCACACAATCTTCTCTCTTAGTGGGGAATAAAGTCATGCCCTCATACTTGTATAATTTTGTTTTGTCTCATTACAAACTTTAGTTGTCTTCTTTTGTGATATGTTGAGTAGAGAATGCACATTTTAAGCCAGGGTTTGTTTTCAAAACTTATCATTGATTTCTATATCCAAAGAGGTTCTGCTGTGGTAAGAGTTTACTGCAGTTTTTTTTTTTTGGTGCTGATACCTTTGCAGATTTGGTGTAGGATATGTTTTAATAATACTGTTAGCAGAGTTATTTTTACTCTGTTACTGTTACTGATAGTTGTGTTACTTTTATTTTGATGTTACTGATAGTGGTGTAACTTCTATTTTGTTTTTTACTTGCTAAACAGATATCCACCTCTTGTAAAGCAACTGAAGAGTCTTGTTGAACAGTTGCACTCACCACCCCAGTGGGCTGAATCAGACTTAATTGTTACTGCTGGAAGCCAGGATGGGTTGTGCAAAGCAATTGAAATGATGGTCAATCCTGGAGATTATTTCGTAACACAGGAACCATGTTATACAGGGACTTTATCCATTGTAAGTAATATGATACTTGTTAAGGCATAGTCTTCAGCATTTGATAGTAAACAGTTATATAAGAAATTGAAATTCTTACTAATAATAAATTTTCCTTTGAGACTGAATAATTCCCACTGCAAGTTAAGAAACTCATTTGTTGAACTGACACTCTCTCTCTAATGGGAGGCTTCTGCTAATGTCATGCTTTGCGCAGTAGTACAATGTAAATGGTTAGATTTCCTTGAAGTAACCTTATAGCCCCCAGCTACATTGTTTTCACCCTTTTATGTTTTGTCTTTGTCTAATCTCCTTGAAGCTATATGTGCATATTCTTTGGTGAAACCTTATTCTACAATTTTTCACTTCTCATTTAATGATAAATTCCATTTGCTAATCCTGTGAGCCCAGTAGTATGTATTTTTAGGCTCATAAAAGTATGTATTGTATACTTTGTTGGAATATTATAGTCATCTCTTTTTTTCAATTCTTTATATGATTTCTAAAAAGAAAGGTATATTCATCTGTTGATTTTGGCTATGGCTGTTAACCTTGATTTTATGAATGTAAAATTTTGTGTACAGTAACATCTCAACTTTTCAGAATTTTGGACTTACCATCTCTTTAGAGTAGCTTACTGATGTCATCATAGGGGATCTCATAGGACGTCTCCTCTGTTGACGATGCACAGTACTTGGACATCTCCTCTGTCGATGGGGTTATCCTATCATCTTCTCTGTACACAATGCTGATGAATGGGGTTGCAGTAGCTTGCTCAACACAGACGTCTGTCAGACACATTCCAGGATGAGGGATGTATGTCAGACAAGTTCCGTCACTGGAGTCTATACCTATCCACGGGTACAGGAGTTTCACTTCTTTGGCAACATGAAGTGATTGAGCATGCCTACTTTCCCATATCAGTTTCTTCTACCAGATTGGTTTTGATACCAATGCCGTCCAACATTAGATTCTCTTAGGGGTGTCATGGTTCTCTGAAGTTTTTCATTACTTGGGCACCCTCTTATTTTGCAGGGTTTTAGGCTTACCCCAGGGCCCTGCTGTTCTGGTAACCCATTTACCAGACCAGGTAGGAGATAACAGGAGTCCTTTCATACGCTGCTTGCATGCATAGCCAGGAGCATGACATTTGCAACTGGAATTCAACTCCAGTCAGTTGCTAAGACAACCTCCCACCCAAAGAGTAAGTCTCTTGTGTAAAAGGCAATGGTTTGTGTTTCTGTAGGAACAAATCACAAATTTAAAATCTTAACAGTACAGTAATGCATTTCTTCTTAGGTATACAAACCTGATCCTCTTATACTTTAAACCCAACTTGACCTTCCCACTTTGTCCCTGTAGCCAAGGGTACTATGCTTATCAACGTATTGTTAAAGTTTGAAACAAATTGTCCAAGTGGACCTAGGCTAATTGAGAAGTAGCACAAAACATGTGTGGCTATTTCCTCAAGATTCATGGCTTCCTCTTGATGCATAGGTCCAGATGTATAGGCACCTTAGGACCTAGGTTAAACTAATCATGAAGCTTGGATATGTCTTTCATGTAATTTATAATGGTAATTATGTTAAAAAGCTTTGCTTCAAAAAACAAATATATTTTCACGTGATCTCTTGAAAGTGGCACATGTTCTTCCAAATTGGAAATTGGGAGTTCGTCACCAAGTTTAACTGTTCCTTAATCTTCAAGAGAATTTTTGGCTGTTATTCATTGTGTGCCCAGTTGTAGATGACAAGATTTTCAATAGTTTTGTTGTAAAAGAACTCATTTAAATTAATGTTTGTTGGTTTTTGTCTTGTAATTCATTTGTATCTTTGGGAAAAGTTAGAATATAT
This sequence comes from Macrobrachium rosenbergii, assembly GCF_040412425.1. Lineage (NCBI taxonomy): Eukaryota > Metazoa > Arthropoda > Malacostraca > Decapoda > Palaemonidae > Macrobrachium > Macrobrachium rosenbergii. The sequence continues at coordinate 13,194,389 of NC_089758.1, forward strand.
AATGATAGTGCTTTACTGATGTATTTTACAGTTAAATCCCTTCAAGCCTCGGTACTTGCCAGTAAAGTGTGACCGTGAAGGATTGAACCCCACAGCTCTACGAGAAATACTTTCACAGTGGAACCCAGAGGAAATTAGGGATGTTGAAGATAATGTACCAAAAGTAGGTTGACTAAAGGTCAAACACTTTAACGTTGTTATAATGTAATTAAGTCTAGGGCTCACTTGTTATAGTTTAGGTAAGTACAGCAGTTGCTCTTGTACTGTTTTATACATGTAACTTTGCTATATATTAGTATAGTGAATACCTGATCATGTGTAGTTTGTTTAATATTATGTAAAGAATTTTAAGTATCAAGAAACTTGAATTGTTGGACAGATAGTGCAGCATATTTTTTAATATAACTCCTAAAATTTATTTATAAAATAGTTGTACCCAATGTGTACTGTTTGCAGGTCCTGTATATTAATCCAAATGCCTGTAATCCTACTGGAGTTTCTGTCAGTGAAGGGAGACGCCGAGAAATCTATGAAATTGCATCGGCTTATAATCTCATCATATTAGAAGATGATCCATATTATTTTGTGCAGTTTGAAAAACCAGAGGTAAGGATATGTCTTTGAATTTTAATGCCTGCAGTATTTTAGTGATGTATTTGATTTTTTCATACCTGCTGCCTGTGCATTACAGTATTTTGGTTGTACCATAATAACTGCAAGTACACTTGCTGTTTAAGTCAAACCCATTGGTTTACATTAGCATATCATGTGGTCAGCAGCTCCTTCAGATAAACTCTTGGACTGGCATACATATGGGTAGATCAGTGCCTGTTGTGGCAGTTTACCTGACTCCTTGGGTCTGGCAAGTAGTTAACACCTTGCTGTTTGAGATCATAGTTTTTGCTGTATTTATGTGATTTTTTCATATTTTCCCATTTTTTCAGTTAGAACTTAAAATTTTGTTTCCGCATTTATGCTGTGGCGTGGGCTAGTGCATGAATATTTTCATTATTAGTTATTCCATATTCATTAGTGAGTAATTTTCTTTACTGGCTGGAAGTACTGAAGTATTCTGTATAGAGGATTACTATTCATTCTTGTTATTATTTTTTATTCTTTTTGGTGTAAAGTATAAATTACAATATTTCACTTTAGTACACTCCATGTGTAAAGTGTCATGTCATATAAGTAACTTACCAAGTAATTACAAAGCTATTAGTTTCTAATTATCATGGCAGCTTAAATTTTGAAATTTGCGCTAGCGCTTCCATTGTTTTAGTGCAGGTGGCATACAAGACAGCGTTAACGGAACCCTTGCTTTATGGATTTGGGAGTGACTATTGTAAAAATTGTCGCTTCCCTTCGGTCTTTTGCACTACAAACTCCTGCTCCCGAAAGCTTCCAATTACAGTAAACCCCCAGTGTTCGCATTCCTACAATTCGTGGACTCACATATTCCCAGATTTCTCTGTGGAACGTATCTACCCATTATTTGCGGAAAATTTGCCCATTCGCGGTATTTTTCACTGAGAAATATTCACTAATTACTGTATTTTCATATTTTCATGACTAAATGCACTTTTTTGATAAAACTATTAAAATACTCAGATATAAGGATTTTTAGAGGGTTTTTCTTGTGTTTAAACTATCAAAATAGGCAGTTCTGAGTGTTTTTAGAGGGTTTTTAAGTATTCACAGATTTTAGCTATGTGTGGGGCGGTGCGGTATGCATCCCCCGTGAATATGAGGGGTTTACTGTACTTGGTCCCTGAAAAAGGTGCTTGGACTTCTGTCAGCTCCTCAATTCAGTGGACCCAATACAACCACAACTCACATACTGCAAAAGGCGATCTTCTTGAGGGACGATATATCACTCAAACAGCTGATCATCAGTTATTATTGTCCCCTGGCCCATCATTCCTGGCCAAGAATGAGAATCCTTTAAGAAGGAAATCTGTTCTCATAAGGAAACTCAAATTAGCAACAAAAAATTGTGCCCGGATCAAGCACTTAAGGTTTACCTAGATGTCATGGCAAACATCCCAGAAGGTCTGATTTTTCGTACCCCCTAGCAAAAATAAACCACTCTTTCTACAAGGGCTGAGAATAATTTTAGTATCCCTCATTAAAAAGGCAAATCCACACTCGTTTCCTAGCTCACATGATATTAGGAAAGTAACTATGTCGTTAACCTCTCTTTCGAAGAAGTCTCTGAATGTACAGGGTGGTCATCAGAGATTGTATTCTTAAAACATTATTGCCACGAGCTAGGACAAATTCAATTACACTGTGTATCAGTAAGTGGTATGGTTAGTCCCAACCCCATAGGTGCTACAGCAGAAAACCAGAGGTCTCCTTGATGGGTGGGTATGCTTATTATCACTGGGGGAAGGTGTGACAATACTGCAACCAAAACCAGCATGCTTAGCTAAGTCACTGTAGAACTTCACTCTAAAACATACGTTCGTGTTTAGTTTTTTGTTCTTTGTTACCAAAACCTGAGGGATACTTATTTAGAATAAAGAATGGGGCTTGACCTTGGACCAGAAATGTTTTTTTTGTTGGAGTGTTGAGATTAAAAATTGAGAACTTAAGCCTTTTTGTCACCTGTAAATTTCTTTTTAAAGCTCCTTGAGGACGAAACAAGCTACTACACTATTAAGTAACAGATTTTGATATAGGAAAAACCTGTTTTTGGCAGTTGCTGTTGAGTCCTCAAAATCCTCCCACTTCCCTGACGAAAAGGCATGGGATTCGGGCAAGGGATCATCCTGCATCGACCAACAGAAAGTTATGACTTCTGGGTCTCTGTGCCGGTCTGTTTGTTGACAATGTGGCGGACTGAGCATGTGCTATAGTAATCACTTCCTCTTCTAACAGATTTTGACAATGGAACAACTGGGTACAGCTTCGCTGAAGATAAGAGAAAGTGCCCTCTTATCTTTGAGACCATTATTTACTCCGTCACATGTTATAGTGTTTATCATTATGACGCAATATCTTGCCAACAGACCAACTAAAAGAGAATTCTTTGATATTAGTTTGGTCACCATGGAGCTCTGGTAGAACCATGGAAGGTAACTGCTTGAGAACGAAACAAGCGACTACCAAAAATAAGTTTTTTCTGTGTCAAAAACTGTTTTTTGCAACAGCATATAATTATGCATTCTGGAAGGTATGCTCTTTTTCCTCCAGTGTTTTTCAGTTTGAATGCAATGTATTAATATTGATTATTATTACTAGCAGCCTTGAGTTTAAAACATTAAAATGTTGCATTATGTTTTTATCAATATTTTGAGTATGGGAATTTAATTGTTATTTTTATTATTTCCATATTGCTTATTCTTCCACAATTCTAAGGCTTTGGTCTTTTAACTTTTAATACCTCTGCTTCCTTTGGTAACCTTTCAGAAATTTTAATGGCCGTTTAATTACGGCAGTAACAACATAGGATAACATAATATACATTTTTCATTAAAAATTCATCATCATTTTGGTGGTAAATAACACAATTTTGGATTACATACAACCTGTATTTTTCAATCAAATTCACATCGAATGTTGTTTATTTTGAGAGTCTGAGGATAACAGATATGAGATAAATTCATGAAAATTTGCCATAGTTTTTGACCTCGTCTTATCTAAAGGTTATCTTATACACAAAAATATATGATATTTAAATGTGTTTTGTCCTTCCTTCCAGAGCCCACCATCATACTAACTTGAGTGGCATAGGTTCTAAGTAGAAATTCCTCATAGAAGTGGTTGATTATAGCTGGTCAGTAGGAGGAAGGCTTTTGAATCTAGATTGATTGATGGAGAAACCAATTGAATTCTGGAGAATTTCATCAAGTGCCTCTGTGAAAGAGAAAGCAGTATACTATTCTTAACTTGTGCCTTCCTTCAGAATAAATATCTTCAAAAAGATAATTAGAATACAAGTTCAAAGTAACAAAGGATGTAACTCAAAGCACTACACAAGTGGCATATATTAATAGTATATACTGTACTGTTCATAAAATCCCACAATATAACATGAGAATGTGTACATATCTGGAGACATTAGGATGAAAATTAGGGCTCTTTATGATTAATAATGCTCCTGATCATTAGGCTTTGATTTTTCTGTAGAAAAAACAAAAGCATCTATTATGAAAGAAGAGAGTAAGTGTGCTTAATGTTAAGTGAAATGGTGGAGTAAAGTTGGTAAATACAAAGTGAAATGGTAAAATAATGGTCACATTGTGTAAGATCAAATTGAAAAAGAGTCAGAATTGAACTAAAAACAGCAAATAGTGTATACACATTAGCCTACAGTCTTGGTCTTGATCTGATGCACGCTCGAACTGGAAAGCCCATGTTGTGTTCATCAAATCAGCTAAAAATTTGTTAACATGCTAAGCCTTTCTTGGCAGGTTGCAGCTCCTCACTCTTGTGGAAGACCATTTAGTTAAAAGAAGAGAAGCCACAGTTGTGGATTCATGAGTGATGCAGGAGACGAAAGCATTACCAGTAGAAGGTAGATTGCTCTGTCTCTAAAGCTGTCCTGATTCGTCTTCTCCTATATGAAGATTGGATATCCCATGACAACCAGGGGTCTTCATAGATCTTGATTAGGTGTAAGCACCAAAGGTGTCAGTGTTATGATTTTTTCAAAATTCCTTTATGGAATATACAAGCTATACAGGTGTAAAGAACTTTTGTCCTGTGAGTAAAGAAAAACTAGGAAAAGTGGTAATTCTTGTAATGCCAAGTAATTAAGAGTTAAGAAAATCCATGGTCATATAAAATGAGGTTATATTGAGTCTTTGAATTGTCATTAAAACTATTGTTTCAGAGGATAAGGAGCTAGAGAAGCTGTTAGATAATAATAAGCAAAAATTGCACCAATGATGTTAGTACAAGTGTCTTGTAATTTTTTTTTATTTGTAAGTGATATTTGTTCATGAGACTTACCTGTCAGATATATATATAGCTGTATTCTCTGTTAGTCCGACAGAATTTCAAAACTTACGACACACGCAGTGGGAGATCAGGTGGTTAGTACCCATTCCGCCGCTGGGAGGCGGTATCAGGAACCATTCCCATTTTCTATTCAGATTTTCTCTGTCGCGGTACTGTCAACACTTGTTTTCAGTACCTCCGTCTTGGATTTCGCATAAACTTGGTTGTCACTTGAGTATTTGTTTGATTTTGGTTTTTGACTTGGACTTGTGGCTAGGCATACGCTATTGTGGTTTGTTTTGGATTTGGCTTTGTTTTTCCTGGGATTAAGATGTCTGAATCTAGTTTTTCTAGTTATCGAGTTTGCCGTGTGCAAGACTGTAAGGTGAGGCTACCGAAAATTTCGGTAGATCCTCACACTGTATGCTCGGGTTGTAGAGGACATGTTTGTTTGTTGAATGACCGATGCAAGGAGTGTGAATCTTTGTCTGATGCTAGTTGGAGGACTTATGATTCTTATGTGAGAAAGCTAGAGCGAGATAGGATCAGGAGGTCTTCCTCCAGAAGTGGTAGGAGTCAGGGTAGTGTGTTTTCACCTGTTAACCCTCCTGTAGACGTAGCTCTTCCTAACCCTGTGGTGTTGCCCCCTAACCCTGGGGTTGTGTCTGCGGATGGTGATGCCCTGGCGATTATTATGTCTTCCATTCGTACCTTGGAAGCTAATATGCTCGCTCTTCAAAGTGCTGTGAAGTGCAGTGATAGTGTCCGTCCCCCTAGTGTTGTGGAGGGGGCGTCAGATCGGCCGTATAACGCCTCTAGGTCTAGACCTCTGTCGGACTCCCAGGACTCAGGGAGTGGGCAAGTCGAAAGCCGCAAGAGGGTTACGCGGACCCCCCACCGATCTGGCGTCCCTTCGGCATGTCCTGATGACGCTTCCCAGGCTGCCAAGGATCGTGCTCGGGCACGAATCCTTAAGGATTGCTTCTCTTCCCCCGATTCCTCCTCCCCGCGTCGGGAATGGAAATCTCGGGATTCTCGCCCTTTGAAGAGAAGCTTCAAAGAAGGGGACGCTTCACGTCCGCTTTTCTCGTGGCGCTCTTCGCTCTTCTCCGGAGGATTTTGACGCCATCCCACCGCAGAAGAGGACCAGGGCGTCATCGGACGATGACGCTTTTGAGCGCTCCGCTCGCTCCAGAAAGAAGGCTGTTGCTTCCCTGTGAGAAGGAAGAAGGCGTCCCTCGCCCCTCTTCTTCTCATAGGATCAGTCCTTCTCCTGAGGAGGAATCTTCTCCCTACTCGTAAGCTGCTCCTAGGCATGCAGGAGCAATTGGCTTTTAATGGCCCAGAAGGAGACTGATGCGTGTCGTCGTCGGAAGGATTCCCGGCTGCCGATCAAGAGGTCTAAACCTTCCCCTTCTCCTTCTCCACGTTCGTCGTCGTCGTCTCATGCTTCGCCGCCCGCTAGAAGTCCTGTTGCTCAGCGCTTTACTGGTCTTGGCAGGGATCGCAATTTCCTGCTTTCTGATGCGCTTCATGCTGCCAGGCTTGACGCCCCTCGTTCACGCCGCCCCTCTTGTTTCGTCATGGCGCTTCTCATGCTGCTAAAGCGTGGCGCTTCTCATGCTGCTCGGCGGGACGCCCTTGCTGCTCGACATGACGCCTCCTTGCTGCTCGTCATGACGCCTCCCTGGCTGCTCGACAGGGCGCCTCCCTTGCAGTTCGTCAAGACGCCTCCCTTGCTGCTCGGCACGACGCCTCTTGCTGCGAGGCATGACGCCTCCTCGCTGCTCGCTCTCATCAGGACTCTCGTCCGGATCGTTCGTCAAGAAGCTCGTCGGGATTCTCGTCAGGGCGCTTCGTCGAGACTCTCATTTTGACTCTTCTGCTCGAGACTTTGCGACCCCTCTCGGACTTCTTCAAGCAGAAGTCCCTTTTGCATGTTGGTCTGCAAGGACTTCCGTCCTACCGGTTCTTCTCCTGCCCCTTCAGTTGCTCCTGTGGAAGAAGGAGAGCTTTCTTGCGCTTGGATCCTGCAGTTGAGGATCAGTCCTCTTCTTCTTCAGCTTCTGCAGACTACCAAGTCTTAACTAGGCTGCTGAAAGACTTGTTTGGGGACAAGTTTCAACCCTCTGCTCCTCGCCCTCCCCCCCTCGCAGCTAACCTCGTCTAAGTCACAAAAGTCTTCTGGTTTTGTGAAGATGGCGACGTCTCTCTCTCTCGAAGAGGGCCTTTAACAAGGTTCAGGAGTGGATGGACTCCAGGAAGGCTCAATGCAAGACTTCTTTCGCCCTGCCTCCATCAAGATTGAGTGGAAAAGCAGGAATTTGGTACGAGACAGGAGAGGAGGTTGGTTGGAGAGTTCCTTCCTCTTCCCAAGGGATTTTGCCAGCCTTGTGGACGCTCCCAGAAGGTCTCTCCTTTCTTCAGCGAAAGGTGTCCTGGTCTTTATCTGAGACCGATCACCATCTGAAAGGCCTATTCAGGTCTTTAGAAGTTTTTAACTTTTTGGACTGGTGCCTGGGAGTCCTGGACTTGCAGGCTCGTAGCCCTGACTCCATTAGCCTGGGAGATTTGTTTAGTGTCCTATCCTGTATGGACAAGGCGGTTAGGATGGCTCAAGAACTGGCTGCCCATTTCTGTATGGGGCTTTTAAAGAAGAGAGCCATTTACTGCAACTTCACGGCGAAGTCGGTCTCTCCTACTCAGAAGGCAGAATTGTTGTTCGCTCCGCTTTCTAGCCATCTTTTTCCCCAACCCTTAGTCAAGGATATGGCCTCCACATTGCAAGAGAAGGCTACTCAGGACCTCCTGGCCCAGTCTTCTAGACGTCCTGCAGCCCCTTCGACTTCTTCCCTTGGGCAGGCTTCCAAGATTCAGAAGCCCTTTCGTGGAGACCCTCCTCTAGATCGTCCTTTAGGAAGAGGTCCTCAAGAGGTAGAGCCCCCTTCTAAGACCAGGGCAAGAAATGACTCCGTGAGACCTTCAGACACCGGTAGGAGCCAGGCTCCTTTCTTTTGCAAGAGCCTGGAGAGAGAGAGGGACGGACAGCTGGTCCCCTCAAGTCATCGAAAAGGGATACAAGATCCCATTCCTCGTATTGCCTCCATTGAAATACGATTCCCATAGATCTGTCGCCATCCTATCATCAGGAGAAACTGCAGATTCTCTTGACCTGCTCGAGCAAATGCTCGAGAAGAGAGCTGTGGAGCAAGTCTCGGATTTACAATCCCGGGCTTTTACAACAGGCTGTTTCTGGTTCTGAAGCAGTCAGGGGATGGAGACCAGTTCTGGACGTCAGCAAGTTGAACCATTTTCGTTCTGAAGGAAAAGTTCGTAATGGAGACGTCCCAGTCGGTCATGGGAGCCCTAAGACCAGGCGACTGGATGGTTTCTCTCGATCTCCAGGACGCCTATTTTCACGTCCCTATACATCCTCTATCGAGGAAATACCTGAGATTTGTCCTGCGGGGACAGGTATTCCAGTTCAGGGCCCTTTGCTTCGGCTCAGCACAGCTCCTATGGTCTTCACGATCTTAATGAGGAATGTTGCGAGATGGCTTCGCCTTGGAGGAATAAGAGTCTCTCTTTATTTGGACGATTGGCTCATTCGAGCCTCGTCAATGACAAGGTGTCTGGAGGATCTCCACACGACTTTGACCTTGACGAAGTCCCTGGGACTTCTGGTGAATTTCGAAAAGTCCCATCTGACCCCCGACTCAGTCCATCGTTTATCTGGGGATTCAGATGGATTCAGTGGCTTTTCGAGCATTTCCGTCTCAAGAAAGACAACTTCAGTGTTTAGAAAAAGTTTCAGCCTTCCTGAGGAAAGAAACATGCTCGGTGAGGGAATGGATGAGTCTGCTGGGGACCATTTCATCACTGGAGAAGTTTGTTTCCCTGGGGAGACTGCACCTCAGACCGCTTCAATTCTTCCTTGCAGAGAACTGGCACGACAAGGAGAATCTGGAAGCTTCTCTGAGTATCTCGCCAAGGTAAAGAATCACCTTCGGTGGTGGCTCGATCCATCGAAGTTGGCAGAAGGCCTTTCTCTCAAACTTCAGAACCCCGACCTAGTGTTGTTTTTCCGGCCATTCCATCTCGGGTGGGGAGCAACACTGGGGAGGGAAGAAGTGTCGGGCACCTGGAGAGGGGAACAGGTGTCCTGGCACATAAACCTCAAAGAATTGGGGCGATTCAGTTGGCCCTTCTTTTCTTCGAGGGGCGAGTCACGAACCGAGTTGTCCAGATCAACTCGGACAACACCACGGCCCTTTCATACCTCAAGAAACAGGGGAGGAACTCACTCTCGGTCCCTATTCGCCTTAGCAAAGGACATCCTTCTGTGGGCTCAGGCCCGAAATATTATGATCCTCACGAGGTTTGTTGCAGGCGTAGAGAACGTCCGTGCGGATCTTCTAAGTCGGCAGCGACAACTGCTCCCGACCGAATGGATCCTACACCAAGAGGTGTGTCAAGGACTGTGGAAGCTTTGGGGCGTCCCTTGGTAGATCTCTTCGCAACCTCCAAGACGAAGAGACTTCCTCTTTACTGCTCCCTGTTCTCGACCCAGGAGCTCTCTCAGTGGACGCTCTTCTTTGGGATTGGTCGGGGATGGACGTGTATGCCTTTCCCCGTACAAGATCATCGGAGAAGTCATCAGAAAGTTTGCGTCGTCGGAAGGGGACGAGGATGACGTTGATCGCCCCATTTTGGCCTTGAGGAATGGTTCACAGAGGTCATGTCCTTCCTAGTAGACTTTCCGAGATCTCTGCCCATGAGAGTCGATCTACTCAGACAACCCCACTTGAGTTACCACAAAAACCTCCCGCTCTGTGTCTGACTGCATTCAGACTATCGAGAAGCTGGCCAGAGCGAGAGGTTTTTCTAGACCAGTGGCGAAAGCTATTGCCAGAGCGAGAAGACTCTCCTCCAGCAATTTGTACCAATCGAAGTGGACCGTCTTTAGGAGATGGTGTAGAAAGAAGGGCATTTCCTCCACCACGACCCTCTGTGAGCCAGATAGCAGACTTCCTCTTATTTCTGAGGAGTGATGTGAAACTTGCAGTCTCGACTATCAAGGGGTATAGAAGTATGCTATCATCTGTTTTTAGGCATAGAGACTTGGATCTGTCTAACAACAGAGACCTTCACGATCTATTCAGATCCTTGAAACCTCGAAGGTGCCTGCTCTAAGGACTCCTTCTTGGAATTTGGATGTTGTGCTACAGTTCCTAATGTCCAGTTCGTTTGAACCTCTTCGTTCTGTGTCATTGAGGAACATTACTAGGAAGACTATTTTTCTAACCGCTCTAGCAACTGCAAAGAGGGTTAGTGAACTGCAAGCCTTTAGTAGACATATAGGCTTTAAAGGGCATAACGCAGTTTGTTCTTTAAGCCCTTCCTTTTAGCGAAAAATGAAAGCCTGTCTAACCCTTGGCCCAAGAGCTTGAAATCAAGGGTATGGCTGAAATCCTAATTCAAGAGCCAGAGAGTCCTTTGCCCTGTTAGGGCTCTCAAAGTCTACTTAGACAAGACGAAAGGAAAGTCGAGGTCCCTCAGATAGTTTATGGTATTCCGTAAAGAGACCGGACTTACCTATGTCAAAGAATGCTCTGGCTTTCTTTCTGAGGATACGATTAAAGAAGCCCATTCATGCTGTCAAGACACTGATTTTAAACTTCTGAAAGTCAATGCTCACGAGGTGAGGGCGGTTGCGACTTCAGTGGCTTTTCAGAAGAATATGTCACTCAGTAACATTCTGGGTGCCACATTTTGGCGGAGCAACTCTGTGTTCGCCTCACACTACCTGAGAGATGTGAAGACGACATATGAGAACTGCTTCTCGCTAGGACCATACGTTTCCGCAGATACTTTCCTGGGGGCAGGGGATGACACTCATCCTATCCTATAGAAAATGGTTGGATAGTGTTTTTATGGTTGTTGGGTCGACTGCCTGTGGCGGACTTCCCAATCGTTAGCTTTAGTTGCGTTATCCTAACTTAGTTAGGCTTGGTCAGGTGGTTGGTTTTACTTCGTTTGCCCTCATTGTATGGTCAATATGGTCTTGTCACATTGTGGTCACGCCCCGTTGACAGATCATCTAGAACTCACCAGCTATACAGGTCACACCCTTGCTGGAGACTCTAGTTAAGCAGAAGCGGACTTGGGTGACAGTAATCACGAAGTCAGCTATGCTAACAGGTAAGGAACAAAGTATCTTTCACCTACATGTAGTGTGTTTTCCAAAATCCTATTCTGTCTGTACCCACCTCAATGGTGGTATTCAGCTATATATATATCTGACAGGTAAGTCTCATGAACAAAATGATATTTTAATGATAAAATAAAGTTTGTTCATACTACCTGGCAGATATATATATTCATAGTGCCCGCCCACCTCCCCTCAGGAGACAGTGGCACTAGAAAATCTGAATAGAAAATGGGAATGGTTCTGATACCCGCCTCCCAGCGGCGGGAATGGGTACTAACCACCTGATCTCCCACTGCGTGTGTCGTAAGTTTTGAAATTCTGTCGGACTAACAGAGAATACAGCTATATATATATCTGCCAGGTAAGTATGAACAAACTTTATTTTATCATTAAAATATAATTTTTTTGGATATTTTTTCATTCAAGTAATTTTGATCCTGCCAGATTTTTTTTAAGTTACTTCCCTTTCTAGTAATATAGTATTCTACGTATTATTTTTGTTGGTAATGTGTTTCCTTTTAACCCAAAATCATCTTGATTGTTTCAAAATCTTGTAAGAAATCTTATTGCCTGTATCATGATAATCAGGTAAGAGAAACCCTTTTATATGTGCTTAATGAATAAAATTTATAAAAGGAATTCTCTCTGATTCTCTTCATATAAAAGTTAAGTGTAACTTACTCCTCCAAATTGCCCTCAGGATTTTCCTCCAAGTTTTCTAAGTATGGACACAGAAGGCCGCGTTTTAAGGTTCGACTCATTCTCAAAAGTTCTAAGTTCAGGCATCAGAATTGGCTTTGTAACAGGCCCGAAACCTTTAGTTCAGAGAATTTTATTACACAAGCAAGTTTCTATTCTTCATGCATCATCCCTGTCACAGGTATGTTTTTTCAGTGAGTTCTCAGTATGACAACAGAATTCTGTATTCAACTCATACTTTTCAGGAAAATGTATATAATAACCTGTTCTGGGAGAAAATGCTGGTCACGCATCTTGTATTGTGTATTGCTTACATGATGATAGATATTTTCTGAAATTTCTTTAATCATGCCTTGCTAAGCTGTGTATCTGAACAGGTGATGATCAATGAGTTGTTACGAATCTGGGGAATTGATGGGTTTTTGAAGCACACCCAGTCTGTCCAAGAATTTTATCGGAAGCAGAGAGATAGCATGATGGAAGCCGCAGAAAGACATCTGACTGGTTAGTACTTAGGACACTGTAGAGGGTGTTATCTTAGTAGGCATGTGTGAGTGATGAGCCTGCATGACTGTCTGTGGGGTCATGGGCATGGGCCTAACAAATTTTAGTAGAATTTAGGATTCCTGTGCAAGTGGCAGTAAGCTGCAATGTGAAAAGCCAACAGAGCAAGCGAGTGTGCTTATGGCTTTCATTTTTCTTCTCTCTTATATTTAGCTCTAGAAATACAGTATGCCATTAACCATTGCATATCATTTGCAGTAATGAAAGACAGTACAGTATACTGCTTACCATTCTACATTATTGTAGTTTTAGAAATACAGTATATACCACCTGTACATTAATTGCAGTGGTACAAATACACTACTGTGTATTGTTCTCAAACTGTATATTAACTGTAGTTCTAGAAATACAGTATACAGTACTGTTTTCCAAATGTTCATTAATTGTAGTATTAAAAGTTTAGAGTACTTTTTAGTAACTTGATTAATTTTTTTTTATTTAGAAGACCCAAAAAGCCTAGTGATTTTGCATCTGTTATGTATTTTTGCATTTTTATTGATAGGAACAGAGTATAGTACATTTTTTTTCAAGAACTGTTGAAGCTAAAATCTCAAACCTGGCTTTTGTCTTGCTGATACTGAATTTTTCATTATGACTGCATTTGGTGTAGTTTAGCTAGATGGTGGAATGCAGATTATAATATATGTAAATATTTATTTGCAAGTATTTTTTTTATTTGTTGCATGTAGCAAATTACAACAATTGAAAGCACCCTAAAGATTTTTTAAAGGATATATAAGACTTAGGGAAGAACTTGATGTTACCCTTATCTGACAGCTGTAAAGTAATTTTCCTGATCCTTGATTTACAGTAACATTGTTACTATAAGTCTCCTGTTGTTTTTATTAGCAAGTGAATTGGTATTTTTATTTATATGACAAATTGCATTGTTTCACATATAGGTTTGTGTGAGTGGGCAGTTCCAACTGGAGGAATGTTCTTGTGGCTGAAGGTCAGTCTCTTAATTTTTTATCACATAAAATGTGAAGTGTTGTTATAACTTAGTTATTGTAGTACATTATTTAGAGATATAAATAGTATCAAGTCAATTAATATTACAATATATTTGATTTTAGGTTCCAGGTGTTGTTGACACATGGGATATGATACTGGAGAGAGCTCTGAAGAAAGATGTTATATTAGTACCAGGCAAGGCATTTATGTGTGATCCATCATCTCCATGCCAGTACATGAGAGCAGCATTCTCAGTGGTAACTCCTGAAAAAATGGATAAGGTGAGTTTTGTAAGAATTTTGTGTTATTAAGATAATTTTTAAGTTATGCCGACACGATATACAAACCTTCGGTCCTTTACGATAGCAATTACTTATGGCGAAGTTGGACATGGCCGTTAAACTCTTGAGCAAGGTGGTTAGGCTTGTAACTACTGTCAGGTAGGCGGGAATATCCACCTGCCTGGATATAAACATTCCAGTTTGCTTCAGCCGTCATGTGTTGCAGACGTGTTTTCGGATCTCTTTGCCTGATTGTCATTAAGCTCTTTGTTATCCCAGTGGGGTCTTTCCGTATTTTTGTGTATATATTGCATTTGTTTGATATTTATTAATACAAACCCATGATTTGTGATAGCCTTGCATAAGCCATCGTTCCCCTGCATCTTTATTTAGATACTGAAGGCATTCCCCTATACGTTTGGAGATTTTAGATTGGGACGTAGTATCTTCACTCCCCTACATTGATTGGGATGTAAAGAGTTCGCTCCCCTTCTTGGGCTCCTGCCCTCCGTGTACAAGGACATGACTATTTCCTTTCTACTTGTGCTGAGTGTTGTTTTTGCCACCTGCACTATGGAGAGTTGCTGGGGTGGGGTGGAGGTTGCGGGCGTCGTCGGTAAGTTTTGCTTCCATGGCGCCCTTAGTGGCCTCCCCTCCTTCCTTCTCTCTCCCTGTAGGTTCTTCCTTATCTCTCCTTCGGTAGAGATCTCTCTCCTTCGCCATCTTCGCTCGCTCATCGGGCAAAGACCGCAAGGGGGGTGGGCCGCGGGCAGTTGGGTAACCTCTTGTAAGGGGCCTCCTCTTGCTGCAAAGGGCAGTTCCCCTCAGAGCGAGAGGAGTCTCCCTCTACTAATCATCTTTGCTTTTTCTTTCAGGTTGACAGTGAGCATCGCAGGCAGAGCAGTAGTTGGCTGGATATCTCAGTTGGGATATCTTTGCCTGAAGGAGTCCCGGCGTTCATACAGTGTTGCTTTGGGATCAACCACAGTACCTGGTTGGATTGGCATAGTTCCACGTTGGGATCGTTCTGACTCTGTTCCCACCAATGTGGATCGATTGCTGTCATTGCTGGCCTTCATATATGCTGTGGCACTGCCTCTAGCATATCTGTGGTCTTTTGCTCCTGCTGTTTCCTGTGTTATGCTCCTGTTGACTGGACGACGGTCTCTGGGCGGCTCTTCCTGGTCTCCTGCCGCAGCCATCCTGATCGTTCTTGTCACTGCTGGTGACGTTCATGTGACGTTCCTGGCCGTTGCTGTAGCTCCTGCCTTCCAAACCGTTTCTGTAGCTCCTGCATCGGCTGTCCTGACCGTGCCTGCTGCTTCTCCTGGTGGCCATGTCCTGGGTTGCTTCCATTGTGATCGTGCCTAGCTGCCTTGGAGGTTACGATGTTTCGTGTCCACCATCCTGTAGAAGATGTCGGAGTAAAGGTAAAGGAACTTGCCGTGTGGAAGTAGCTGTCGTCTTCAACTTATCTTCAATTTCGTCTTCTGTTGCCTCTTCCCTTCCTCTCCTGAGGGGGTCCTGGGAACTGGATAGACCTCTGTTGGCCGAAGGAGAGGAAGGCTGCTTCTTCTTCCCCCTTGATGTCCTTGGACATCCAGGGACTGCCTCTTCCAAAGAGACTGGGTTTCTCATTGGCTTTTCCCAACCTTCAGGTTCAGGAACCAATTCGCATACCCCTGGGTTTTGTGTTTTGGGAGCCGTGAGCGAGCAGACCTTGGTTTGCGCTCCAGTTCCCAGTCCTAGAGGGTACGCCTCTAAGAAGGGTGCTGCTTTGGGCGCTCGTTCGCAAGCTGTTCTGAGTACTCGAGATTCTATGGAATATCAAGTATCCTGATCTGGTCTGGAGAGTACTCTCTCCATCCCAGTTCGGGAGCAGTGCAAGAGAAAGGGCCAAGGCACCCAGGTGTCTCAGCTCTTCTTGCCAGCACTACAAGCGCTCCCAGAGTGCTTACCAGTGCTCAGTCGGGTTCCCAGCCTGGTGTCTCGATCCTATCAGTTCGAACACCAGAAGAAGCAGGGAAGAGATTCCTTTTGGGAGTCCTGCGAGACTTCTAAGGGACTGGCTCTCTTCTGGGAGACAAGTTTCTGTTGTTGGCTCTTCCCGCCCTCGGGCGGGAACCGATTCGCATTCTCCTCTAGGGTCTAGCGTTTTGGGGGCCGTGAGAGTGTGTCCTCGAGAGGCCACACCCTCATTGCCAGTCTTAGAGGGTCTTCATCTAAGACTGGTTCTGTGCCTGGCTCTTTTCAACAGAATGTACCAGTTTTGGGCCTTAGCTTCGGCCTTTCGACCGCTCCGCAAGTGTTCACCCAAGTCCTTGCTCTGTTTTCCAAGTGGTTGCATCTGATGCGGATGAAAATCTCCCTCTCCTTAGATAATTGGCTCCTTTGATTGCCATCGAAGGAGAGGTGCATGGAGGACCTTCGGAAGACCCTTCGATTATCACAAGAATTGGGTCTGCTAATCAACCTTCAGAAGTCCCAGCTGGTTCCATCACAGACGAATCTCTATTTTGGGGATGATGATAAACTCTCAGAGTTTTCAGGTTTTTCCATCACCCAAGAGTTCAGTCATGCCTGAAGAAAGTTGATGAGTTACTCGCCCACCAAACCTGTTCAGCGAACCAATGGATGAGCCTTCTAGGTACCTTAGCCTCCATGGAGCAGTTTGTTTCCCTAGGAGGGCTACACATGAGAACTCTTCAGTTTTGTCTGTGGGCCAGCTGGGACAGAAAAGCTTATCCAGACACATTCGTCTTCCTGATATCTCAAGAAATCAAGGAGGATCTCCGGTGGTGGAAGGCAGAAGGCAGGCTTTCAGAAGGAAAGTCCCTTCCTTTGAACCCCAACCTAGACTTCTATGCAGATGCATCGGATCTGGGTTGGGGAGCGCTTCTAGGCACCCAAGAAGTGTCAGGAACTTGGTCCCAGGAGCAGATTCACTGGCACATCAACCTCAAGGAGCTGACGGCAATTCTGCTGGGCCTTCAGTATTTTGCTTCAGTAGTCCGCTGTCAAGTAATGACTGTACACTCGGACAATACTACAGCCCTGACATATATAAAAAAGCAAGGGGGGGACTTGTTTGTTCTCCCTTTGCGAAGCAGGTAGAACCCTCCTTTCATGGGCAGATCACAACCAGACCAAGTTGGTGATGCAGTTCATCCAGGGCAAGCTCAATGTCCTTGCAGATGGGTTGAGCCATTGCAGCTAGGTGCTCCCCACAGAGTGGACTCTTCATCTGCAGGTGTGCAAGGACCTGTGGAAGCCATGGGGGAGACCTCTTACAGATCTGTTTGCGACGTCCAAGAATCATTGTCTACCAGTCTTTTACTCTCCAGCACCAGACCCTCTAGCATGGGCTACAGACGCCATGCTATAAGACTGGTCGAACAAGGATCTCTATGCCTTCCCGCAATTCTGCATTATACGAGAAGTCCTCAACAAGTTCTGCAACCACATGAACGTCTGATGACACTAGTGGTCCCGTTCTGGCCGCAACAGGAATGGTTCCCAGATCTCCTCAAGCTGCTGACGGACTTCTCAAGATTGTTACCACAGCGACCAAGTCTGCTCAGACAACCCCACTTCAGGCGGTTCCACCAAGGATTGTCCACTCTGGCCCTGACAGGGTTCAGACTGTCAGGAAACTCTTTAGACAGAAGGGGTTTTCAAGAGCAACTTCAGAGGCTATTGCCAAGTGTAGGTGCTCCTCTTTCGACAAAGTCTATCAAGCCAAGTGGACAATCTTCAGAGCCCGGCGTAGAAGACACGACATTTCATCTTCTAAGACGTCTGTAGCAGACATTGCCGAATTTCTCCTGTACTTGAGGATATCTGCCCTCCTCTACGATCAGAGGATTTTGGGCCATGCTGAGTTCAGTGTTTTTGCACATAAGTATGGATCTCTCTGCTAATCAAGACCTATCCAATCTCATAAAATCCTTTGATACCTCCAAATCCAAGGGGCAAGAGGCTGTCTCTTGGAATCTGGATGTAGTTTTGAAGTGGCTCTCCAGACCCCGCTTCGAGCCTCTTTGTTCTGCTTCGTTATGAGATCTTAGCAGGAAGACCCTCTTTCTTGTGACGTTAGCGACCGCCAAAAGGGTCAGTGAAGTGCAAGCTCTTGACAAGAGAGTGGGATTTTCCCAAGTTGATGCTGTATGTTCCTTCACCCTGGGCTTTTTAGCAAAGAATGAAGACCCAACCAACCCCTGGCCTCGTTCCTTCACTGTTAAAAACCTGATGGAAATACTAGGCCTAGATGAGGAGGAGAGAGTTCTGTGCCCAGTGAGAGCACTGAGGTACTACTTGCATAGAATGGAAAAGATTCGAGGTCCTATGAGTAATTTGTGGTGCTCGGTTAGGAATCTGTCTTGAAGTACTTAATCCATATATCCCACCTCCGTGTCAATTTGAAATTCAGCAATGTAATTACTTGTTAAGTTACATATATTAAAATGACATTTTTATGTTAAAATAAAGTTTTATATATACTTCCCAAGTAATTACGAATCAAGCCCTCCCTCCTCCCTTCATGGAAAGAAGGGCAAAAAACAACTGAATCGCGCTGTTGAAGTCGCTCCTCTTGTACCCCGAAAGTGGGCGGGGACTAGTCACCTACACCGACACTAGTGCTACTGTGAATTTCAGAATTTTTAAGCTGCTAGCAAGTGAAACTATAAACAATGTAATTACTTGGTAAGTGTATATAAAACTTTATTTTATCATAAAAATAAAATGTAATTTTATACAGTGTTATTAGAATGTTATTCTGATAAAATTGTTTGTGTACACTATCATAGTATATTGCATACAAGAGAAAAAAGGGTTTTACTTTTTATTTGTGAACAATACGATGTATTTTACAGTGCTTGGTACAAATGGAAAACGTTGTGTAGCCTACCGAACTACGTGTCGCATGCAGGAGAAAAAGAAGAGGTTGTGCTTTTTACATTTTAATTGTATTTATGGAGTTTATTTTCTTACAGATATGAAAAAATAAGGTAGCATCAAGTTTTCAGTTTAAAGTGTGATGGTTGTTTATAAGCATAGTTAGTATTTACATAGCCTATGAAGTATTGACAAGGTATTACAGTACTTATGATTGTATTTATAGGGCTTATTTTGTTATAAATATAGGAAAATAAGGTAGATAATTACTTTTTCATAAAGTTTTCAGTTTAAAATGTGATGGTTGTTGTTTATAAGCATATTTAGTGTTTATGGTTATACGGTATTGACAAGGTAAGGTGAGGAAGGTTACGGAGTTGCTCTTGCACGCCTGTAGATATTTTACTCGCCAATATCCAGATTTTCGTCATTATCCGACAGGATCTTGGCTCTGTTAATCTGTTAATCCAGATAATTGAAGGAGTACTGTATAGCAAAACCAATGCATATTAATGAACAGTTGAGACAGAAATGAAGAACCAAAGGTAAATGTTTCCATGCAATGGAAGACAAGCAGCAAAATATTTTTTGAATAAATGAAGAACTAGGTAAAGGATTAAGGAAGGCTAAATTTTACAAAGCTCCCATGCTAAACAAAGGCAGAAATAAAAAAAAAAATGCAAAAATTACAGGAGAAAACTTGTGAATGAAAGCAGATGAATGGCATGCCACAATAACAGGAGAAAGCAGTGGTAACCATGGGAAGCACAACAGCACAATTAACTTTGGTGTAGTCACATGCAGGAATGACGCATCATCATCTGGTGTAGTGGAGTGTAAAATGGTCATGCACAATAGGACTTTTCTCTATTCAAGATATATCAGATTACTATGCATGAGAGCCATTCATACAGACTAAGGCTATACAGTACAGGCAGTCCCTGGTTTATGACGGGGGTTTCATTCCTATGCTGCGTTGTAAGCCGAAAAATCGTCAAAAGTCTTAAGAAAACCTTACTTTTAATGCTTTGGGTGTATTGAAAATGATGTAAACTGCATTTTTATTGAGTTTTTCATAAATAAAAACTCCAAATTTTTATTATTCTGCCATTTTGTAGCCATATTTCTTCCGATGGATTGGCATCGTAAGCGTCGTAACCCTGGAACATGCATCGTAAACCGGGAAATAATTTCTGATGAATATATTTTAAAAGCGTTGTAACCTGGGAATGTCGTAAGCCGGACCCGTTGTAACCCAGGGACTGCCTGTATATGATTGATGGGTTCATAGAAACAAATTGGCTTTATAGTCATTCTCCATCACATTAATAATGATAAGGCAAAGACTTCCTTAGCTTTCACATAGGTGTGGTTAAAAGGATGCCACTGAGTTGTTGCTTGTAAAAGAAATTAGTTAGCAGATATCCATTTTTGCAGACCTCTTATGCTATCACTGATTCACTATTATACTAGACTTGATGTGTTGATGAGGTACATTTCCTACAATTCTTTATCATCCTAGAACTTTTTGGTGTCTTAATGTATTTAGTACTTTGTTTTTATAGGAGTCAAATTTCTGGCAAGCATTTCAGTTCATAACTTGGAAGGAAATGACCTTGGTATTGTGATTAACCCACAGTCACCTAGATATGCTAATGTGATTTTGGTTAATTCAGTAGGTTATTTTTAATTTAGAATTGCTCTTGAGCTATAGAGGAAATTCCATTTAAAATTTTGCTTACATACTTTCCAAAAAATCTTTGCCTTTAGGTTATAAATTCATACATAAGCACCATAAAGTTAGTCTTATTTTGTGTTGGTTATATCTTTAATCCTTAATTTGTTCCAGGGGCTGATGAACTTAGCAGAATTAATTCGTGAGGAGATAACTCTTCAGCAGACTTGAGAATCCTGTTGCTTTCCTCTCTTCACAGACTTCACTCATTGGCGTTTGGCTGTGAAATCTCTTACATATTGAAATTGTGTAAGACTCTGAGACAGAAGCTAATGACAAGTACAGTGCTGTATTCAAGAAAGTGTAGATGTATGTTGCATAATGTATTAGAAACTTTACATTGTCTCTGAAGGCTTATCAGAAGGAACAGAAGTTGTATGGTATGTTTTGTCAATGCTGTACAGTACCTTGATTGCAATTTCTTGAACTCTATTTTTTCTAGTCAGGTCAGGAAATACTGGAAAGTAAATTTTAATGTTGCAAGGTAATCTCACATTTGAATTGAACTTCGGGGTAATTTTTATTTTTTATATTTACATTTAGGAAAATATGCTAAGCAATGACTTTTAATCAAGAAAATTGTTGAAATTATGCAATTGCCAACATGTGACATATTATGAAATGTGGTATGTTTTACATGCTTTTACTTTACCTAACCCATCTGTCTGCTGTACAGGAATTAGGCATATTATATCGTCCTCCTTCATTTGATATTTCAGGGAAATAAGATACCCTTTAGATGCCTAGAAATCTAGGATTGGTCTTCAGTAGTACACATAGAAATTTAATAGATGAGATTTTTTGTCATAGGTTAATGCATTGTTTGGATAATATTGTTTTTCTCCTTTTCCTTGTTTTTATGTGTCTACTGGCATCGCTTTTTTCCTCTGGTGATGTTCTGCCATCCAGCATGAAGTGTTGTAACTGCTGATCCTGGTTCTGCATGTATTAAAAAAGGTTAGGAAAGTATCTAATAGGAAAATGCAAGAAAGGAAGTGAAATTAGGAATTGTTTCACAGTGGCTAAGCTGTTGCTACACCTCAGATTTTCAGGGTTCTTTTAATAGTTCTCAGATTATCTAGAGACTCCAAAATTATTTGTGAATGTCCTATTTCCTGTAACCTTTCAGGTTTATGGTGGTCACTCAGTGATGTTATTAACTCACAGAGTATGCTGTTACTATGCAACAGAAAATCAAAATTAATTCATTAATGTTCCTGCCTCAGTGTTATGACATCACAAAAGGAATTCTGAATGTTCACTTGATCTTTTGCAGTGATTATGGTCTCTTGCCCACATTATTTGAACTGGTTATTATCTTTTTTTAAGCCATCTATAAATCACTTTATAGTGATTATAGATTTAGCACACATCTGTAGTTTGTAGTTAGTGAAGGTTAGCGTAGGGAATTGTTTTAATGTACTTTTTACATGTTATTTATTTACATCACAAGTATTTTTATCATATCTTCATCTTATTCATTTGTCTTTATGAGGTATTATGTCCCACTTTTTAGAGTAGTTTTTTTTTATCATTAGGAATTTAGATTAGATGACAGTATCATAGAATATACCTTTAGGCATTTGTTGCCATATTGAGTAATGTATGCTTGCTTTCTTTAATTCTCTCAACTTGTTTTGAGTTAGTTTTATTGTAATTCATTTTTTGATTCCCAGAATTCCAATCCTGAATAGTATGAAAAAATTAAGATTTCTTATGATGCTGCTTGCCATTCTAGTATGTAGAGCAATTAAATAGCTCTTTCCTTTCACTGCCAAAATATCTGTCAGGGATAGCCAAGTCAATTAATTCATTTAATTTGTATTTATATTATCATTTGTCTTCCTAAAGCCCCTTTTTCTCATGATTTTTACATTTATGGTTTTAAAGTATATTATCAATATTGATTTTAGAACTTCCCAGAATCACACAAAAAGTTTATCGTCACCTTTATGATTGTGCAGATATGGTGCATGGTTGGTGTTGCAGTATTTTTACATTATTAGAAGTAGACAAGTACAGTAACTTGCATTAATTTCCAATTCAGAACAGTGGATTACC
>NC_089758.1:13221733-13249233 GCF_040412425.1 Macrobrachium rosenbergii
AATCTAAACACAGACATGTTTTACAGTTGTTGTTTTTAAAGGATTTTAGTTGTTTTACAAAAAAAATTTTTGTGTAGTTCTTTTTGTGATGATCTTGAGAATGCTGTGGTCATCTTTTACTGTATTAATGTTAGAATATTTAAGTTTTAATTTCTCTCAAGATCACTGAAAGGTTTAGTATTGTACTATATCTCCTTAGGAATGACACCATATTTTATAACATTCATTTTTATTTAGTTGTCAGTTTAGTTCCTTATGCTGATTGTATGGACGGCAACATTAATCAGCGATTGATTTAAGATTTTAGGCATGCAAAACTGCTGGTAGTTTTCTGGTTTGTTGATCTTACACCAGATGTTATGCTTTTCATTTTCTTAGATTTTTTAAGCTGATACATCATGTTAAATATGCAGCACTATGTATCGGAATATTCAGTCATATGGTACCATATTGCGCAGTATGTGAGATTTAGTCCTGGAACCTCCACTCTCATTGTTTTCTCAAGAATGCTTCTTTTGAATGTAGGTTGAAGTGGGATGGTCAGACTTGCGTTACTCATGATGTAGCTACATGTTACAAAGTGATGTTGAGTGCCATACTTTTGATATACCAAGTAACAATTTTTGTTGTGTTTTGTCTTCTCCATCGCTGAAAATTGCTGGATTTTGTGTGCTTTTTTTTAAATTCAGTACAGCATATCAGTACAGTGGTTTATTTTAGTTTATTTTTCAAAATCTGAGTATCCTGTACACGTAAATTTTGGTTTGTGGTTTTCGAAAGTACTGAGCAGTTGCAGTTATTTGTAGATTATTATTGTTGAGTGCATTTAATTTAGGTGTGTGAATACAAGTGGTAGTTCTTTTTTGCATCTGATGTGCCAAATTATATAAAAAAGATTTTTCTTGGACAAACGTAAACATTTTCAGTACTAGACCCTTCTTATGAATTACATGAAAGCTTCAAATACTATTTGAAGAAATATAAAGTTGAAGTGAAAGGTAATACATTTTATTCTCATGAAGTTCCTGATATAAAGAATACCTTTTATGCATGTCAGGTCTTTCAAAAAATAGATTTTCACACCAGGAATTTGTTGCCTGTTGTAAGTCAATAACTGATGTATTTGTATCCCTCTCTTCACTTTGAGTGACGTGTGGGAATGGTTTCTTAAACACTTCACCATCTGTGTTGTACAATACACAAAAGAACTTTTACCTGCTGTACCTTTCTTACCAGTTGCGCATGAGAAAGTATTTTGAAATTTTGGGATTATTTTTGTGGTAATGAAGCATAATTAGAGAAATCAAACAATTTAAATAAACAAGTCATGGAGGTTTATAGAAAGAGGTTTTGTTTTTTCTTTAACTGGAAGTCTTTACAATATCGAGCAAGGTGAAATGTCGTAGGTGCTACAGTCTGTGTTCTCCTTTCCAGAATGATTTTAACCTTTGTGAAAGTTTTTGTTTGCAAATAATGACATAAAGTAAAAAATTGTTTTCCTAGTTTATTCTTGGATTATTGGCCAGGCAACTTCCTTGTAGTTTTCAGAATCTTCATTACAGAGTCCAGTCTCTTAGTCTCTTTTTACTGTGCTTTGATCTCTTCCAAAATTCAAGAAGTTGTCAACAGCCATTCAGTCATTTGCTTGGTAATAGCAGGCAGTTAGTATAATTAGTTTCTGCAAGATAAGAACATCAGACTTATGTAATTGATCCTTGCTTATGATATTATAACTCAACTTTTTACCTTGCCTCCTCATTACCCAAGATATCCCTGATAGAGTGTGCTCCCAATAGTATTCCTTATGAGATGGCCAGTGAACAGTGCTAAAGGGTATGTACTTACCTTCAGCACCCCCAGTGCACAGTGCTTGCTTGCCTTTCAGTTTTCATTCATTCTCTGTGCTCTCAAACTACTTTGGTGGCCAGTTTCTTAAACTTTTTGGGAACCAATTCTTCGAACCTCATTAGTGTTTTAAGTACTGTACTGTATTAACTCGTTGAACTTGTTGAATTCATTTAAAACAATACCTCACATGTCAGGTTTGCAGAATTCTTTCCAATGAACTTTGTTCCTCGTTGGGCGAGTGGGTTCCGATCTCAGCTAGCACTCTGCTGGCCGCGAGTTCGAATCTCCGACCGACCAATGAAGAATAAGAGGAATTTATTTCTGGTGATTGAAATTCATTTCTCGCTTTAATGTGGTTCGGATTCCACAATAAGCTGTAGGTCCCGTTGCTAGGCAACCAGTTGGTTCTTAGCCACGTAAAATAAATCTAATCCTTCGGGCCAGCCCAAGGAGAGCTGTTAATGAGCTCAGTGGTCTGGTTAAACTAAGATATACTCTTACTTTTTCCAATGAACTTAGTGCTGAATCCATGCTGTGTGCCTTTAGTGGTGCTTGTTATCATCACAAACATCATTATTCATTTCCCTACATGGTATAATCCAGGATCTGTTTGAATGAATTAATGAGAAAGTTACAGTGAAACAGGGAGATCCGTAAAATGTTTATGAGTTTCTCTGTTGGGGATAAAGTACAACATTATTCCAACTAATGACCAGTGCATAAATGATTCTGTATAGTATATTTTCATTTGAGTGTTTAGTAGTGTTTTCTTATAGCATCTTATATTATTTACTGGCCCTCGTGTCCAAAACTTTTCTTCTAGCTTCTTTTTAGTTATTGCATCTTATTTTTTTTGAAATGTTGGCTGACTTTCAAGTGTCTGGACCTCATGTCTGGAATTCCAATGTAGTGTGACCATTACTTGGTTCCTATTCTGAGCAGGTGTAGCCTTAGGTAAGTCTTTCCAGGTTTTGGACCTCATGTTTTATACAAACATATGTCAAACAATAATACTACTATTATTTTGATGGAAATGGGGGTGATAACTTTGATGGAGTGATCTTCGAGTCATGTTGAAGATTCTACAGCTTATTCTAGCTTAGTGCCATCAGTCTACTGCCATAAATGAAAAAATTCTAGCTTCACATGCTCCATGAATCATGCTGGAGCTGTCATTTAGATTCATTGTAAACCAATGCATCTGAACTTTTACAAGTAGTTGTGATGGGTAAGGAAGGTTCTTGAGTAATTAATACATTGTCATATAGAAGAGGAGAGAAACTTTACTTTTGTGGCCAAGAACTGACGTGTCATCAATTAAATGCTTGTTTCACATCCCTTCTGGTCAACATAAAGTATAATAAGGGCTTGTTATGTGACACACCTGTGGCTTGACACTGGGTAGTTCAGAAAGTAGACACACTATAACCTAGTACTGTATTAACATTTTCATATAACCTACCCCAACCTGTGGTTAGAAATCTATGTGTAAAAGGTGTTAGTGTAAGTGTAACAAAGACTGATATGATAAAACTCAAAAGTATAAGAAATACCGTGAGCCTTTACCTGTTTTATCATACTATTTTTCTTAAGATGGTTAACATTAAAATATTTAAACTGGAAGTTATGAAATGAAGAGTGCACAGTCCTTT
Source organism: Macrobrachium rosenbergii (assembly GCF_040412425.1). Classification (NCBI taxonomy): domain Eukaryota; kingdom Metazoa; phylum Arthropoda; class Malacostraca; order Decapoda; family Palaemonidae; genus Macrobrachium; species Macrobrachium rosenbergii. Next base: position 13,225,234 of record NC_089758.1, read on the forward strand.
AATAAGGTGTCTTGGGATCCGTCTTCACTTTGCAGAATGTTTAGCAAGTAGACCAGTGAACTACTCTTTCTGCACTGTTTAAGTGTGCTACAATGGCTGTAACTGGTTTATTTGGGCTTGCACTCATGTCATAGTGGCATAATAAAGATTTTATATCTTAATTTAAGAAAAAATTTATATCTTGATTGCAGCACTGATTAGATCCAGGAATCACACTGAATGCTAAGCTGATGTTACTGTGAAATGTTTACTATTACTGTATTAATCTCAGAGTCCAGTCAGATGCATCATAAACTTCATCTCATTTTTTTCTCTTTGCTGAGAATGTGCTATTATTGTAAATATACTTGTTCTATAATAATAAAATATCACAAAATAATGTTTGTCATTGAATTTTCTCCTTTCCAGTTCACATTAATAACTGAGCCATCAGTTACTCTACGAAGGAGGCTACTGTGGTTGATACTGCCTACAGAATGCAGTATGTGAGACACTGGTCATATATCTGAAAGACGTTGAAATCTAGACTTGTAGATAATTCGCTTTCGTGATAGATTATTGATGGTACTGTACGTGTAGATTCTTTGCAGCATCATTTGGACATCCAACTGTATTGCTATCTTTTACTATTCGCTGGTTTCTCGTATTCTTCCCTCTCACCTGTCCAGCTTCTGGAACAGCTTTGACATTTCCTTTCTCCTTGTTAAAACTACGTTTCAATGATGTAAGGTCACTTTGGAGTTAGAGGTAACCACTTGATGTCATTAATCACTGATTTTTTTGTGTTATTTTAATGGCATAAAGAATCCTTTGTGTGGGTGGATTTGGAATAATTATTTGACCAAGTAAGAATTGCCAAACTGAGAAAGTTATTTTTCTTATGAATGGAGTTTTCCTAAACAGAATTTTGAAGTACTAAATGGAAAATATTTCGGGGCCTAATCACCTGTCTGCTGAAAGTACTTCTACTTTACTTGGGCTTCATTATTATGCAGTTAATGTCAGATTTTCACTATAGAAAAAATGTACCATGCTTTTCAGAATAAGGTTGTTTGAAAATTGAAGAAAAAGGGTCATAGATTACGTCTACTTAAGATGCAGAATAATTAGATATCCTTGGTTGTTTTAGAATTATTACTGCACATTTATGAAAAATAGTCTGATACAACTATGCTACAGTACTTTCGAAACGTTAGTATTGTAATTGAAAAGATGAGAACAACATAAATGTTACCTACATTAATATAAACCTGTCAACTTATACAAATTAAATTAAAGGTAATAATTGTAGGTAGATTGAGTGAGCTATAGCTTTGTTGCTCACTTTTTGGAAGGTAATTAGTCTCCCGAAAATCATCATTTATGTAGTGAACTAAATCACCATTGCTGGAATGTGTTTATTATTTATTCGTGGCTTCCCATATGTTGACGTGACCATGCTGCTGCTTTTATGTGAAGGCTAAGGGGATTGGCGGTTTGAATGTCGTCATCTGGCCTAGTCTTCAGGAAAACCTGTCAGGGGAGGAAGAGGAAAAAGTGAGGCATAATTCTAAAGAAAGTGACGTTGATTTGGTCGACATGCCTTTTGAAAAGTTAACGATTTTAGGAATGGGAGAAAATAGGAACAGAGAATTCTAAAGCTTTTAGTCAAACGAAATAACCACCAAACCAAGGAATCCTTCTGTAGTCAATTTCATAATTATTATGGGAATGTGATAGGTACATTAATTATGATTGTTTAGAAATTGTACAATTTATGAGTTCTTTTTAAAGTCGTGAATACATATGACAATTCCACAAACCCCATTGTTATTATTATTCCCCCCTTCTGCCATAACTTCATTGGGAGATGCTCCTAACTTTCTTTCTCCATGGAGGGTAATGCTGTCAGTGCACCTCACATGGTGCACTGTAGGCATTACTAAAAGGTGTTAGCAGTGTCCCTTCGACCCCAAGCTGCACCCATTTTTTAGCCATTTACTTTCCCTCCATTCCCACATCCTTTCTTCAGCCTTGCTTTCCAACACCTCTAATTGTTGCTTCTTGATATAACAATAGCAGGGTTTTCTCCCAGTTCTTCATTTAAATCCTTGTACTTCATTTCCTTTATTTTCTGGATCTCTTTACCTTGTTTTTCAACCGCTCCAACTCTCTCTTTTCACTCTCCTAAACGCTGAATTGTCGAAGGTGCCCCACTGCTTGACTTGACAGCCCAAATTTCACAAATGAAATCAACCACACTTCATGAATGTAGACGAACAGTTTTGAGTGTATATGATGAAAAAGGCCACAAATCTAATCACAAAACGGTTTAGGCACGCATTTAAGATATTCCCACTGATTCTAGATATATAAGTTTTAAATGCAGTACAGTATCTGTAAAAGGCACTTAATAAGTAAACGTAATTATAAGAGCACTTATGATTTATAAAAATATCAGGCATTAGAAAAAAATCATCAAACTGGATTAAAGGCGATGAGACCACCTAATATCCAAATGCAAACTGACAAAATGTCAAGGCTTAATCTCTGACACACATCTTACTTGGAAAAGTCAGGTTGCATATATATAAAGAAAAAGTGAAAATGCCTCAACTTATATAAAAATTTCATATGACATGGGATACTAACAGGTCAACCATAATGTGATTGTATAAAGTAACAGTTCTCTTGACATTAATAGATATGGGAGTCAGTGATATGGATCAGCTAGAAACTCGGCCTTAAAACTTTAGTCACAATCCATAATGAGGGGCTAAGAATATGAACTGGAGCATTTAAGTTCTCTCCAGGCAAATTAGTAGAACTAAAATGGCCGAGCAATTCTCATCCTTACATTAAATGGTAGCCATGGCCGAAGGTAGCGTTTTGAATATGTAGGCTACAGTTAAGACAGTCCAAGTCGACCTGTAAATGGCCAAGAAGAGCTCACACACACGTAGAGGAAGATACTCGTGATTTTTCTGTGCTGGTGACACGTTTTTCATGGAGACATTGAGAAAAAATCTGTAGTACCACAAAAGCTGCACATTTTGCTGGATAAGGATCGCAGCTTTGTTGTAACGTATGCTGTAGTTGATTCGGTGGTTTGATTAAGCTGCCTAACAATCAAACCACCGGATCAACTGTATGTTGCGACAAAGCTGGAATCCTTATCCAGCAATGTGTGCAGCTTTTATGGTACTACGGATTCTGCCTCGGTGTCTCCATGAAAAGTACAGGATTCACGAGTATCTCTCTCCCTCTATACGTGTGTGTTTGTGTGTTGGTGTGTGTGAGCTTCATCTTTGCTCATTTGTGCAGGTCGACTTGGACTGTCTTAACTGAAGGTAAAAACGAATAGTTTGAATTTTAAGCTTATTATGCAAAGGCCGAATATTGATATATATTACACACATATATATATATATATATATATATATATATATATATATATATATATATATATATATATATATATATATATATATATATATAAGTTCTCATGAGTGATTGCAGAACTGGTTTATGGCTTCCTTCTCAAACCTGGATCAAGTCTTTTATAGAGGATTTTCTTTCTAAATGCTTTCATAAACGATTTAACAAGAAACCAGCAATGAGCTCCACCTTTTACTGACCTTTGGCTTTTGACTATTGGGAATATTGTGGCGGGCGTCAATGGATGTTTTACAGCTATCCCAGCAATCGTATCGGTCATATTATATACTATATATATATATATATATATATATATATATATATATATATATATATATATATATATATATATATATATATATATATATATACATATACATATACACACACACACGAGGTATGTCTATTAAATAACGAGACTGTGATTCCACTTAGTAAACAAAGCAGTCCGAATCGGTCATAAGTGCATGCGTGGTGACTTTGAACATGTCTGAATCTGCATGACAAGCAGCAAATACCACAACGTTAAGTTGATTGTCGTCGCCATAGTTTGGTTGTGTTTTCTGTAGTGGGCCTAAAAAATGCTAAGTTTAAGAGTTGAACAACGTGTCATTTTGAAATTTTTAGCGAAATTGCACAAAACACCAACAGAATGTTTTCAAATGCTTAGTAGGCCTACAGTTTATGGGAATGACTGCCTGTCTCGAGCGCGTGTCTTTGAGTGACACTAAAGATTCAGCGAGTTAAATCAGTGCTTAAAGGGACACGTTGTGATTCAGCTGATGCTGCAAAGATGAAAATTGATTTCCCCCATGCCTTCGATCAGTGGAAAAGAAGACTGCAGCAATGTATTAGTGCAAATGGGGAGTATATTTGAAGGGGGCAAGCATTAAATTTGTAATACATATAAATGAAGGTGAGTTATTTAATGTCTCGTTATTTAATAGACACACCTCGTGTATATATATATATATATATATATATATATATATATATATATATATATATATATATATATATATGTGTGTGTGTGTGTGTGTGTGTGTGTGTGTGTGTGTGTGTGCGTGTGTGTGTGTGTATGAGAGAGAGAGAGAGAGAGAGAGGGGGGGGGGGATGTGGTGGGTCTCCGGTGTCAATTATCCAGTTTCTCAGCAAGTCTTTTAGATGAGATCGCTAGGCACATCCTCAATTGTAGCCTACCTGGGAGATGAAATGAAGCACAATGGATTTTTCAAGAGACCTAACTACTATGCTCTTTCCTTCGAATGACTTATTCTCAGCTGACATCATACGCGTAGCCTATATATACACTTGTTTTATAGAAAAAAAAAAAACAGGTCTGGCAAACTTATTAAACCAGTTGACTCTAGAATTCGCAACTTTCAGCAAAGCATTACGCAGATGTGATAAATGGGCGTGGTTTCAAATCCTTTCTGTCAAAATTGATTGTTGAATAATTATAACTTCATCAAAAGTTGTTGTAATTGGAAATCTCGGATAACTTTCTCATTTCTTTCTAAACTTCGATGACATTTGTAGTATTTATATATGTTTTCACGATAATTCGAAGTCTGTGAGTGAATCATGCGACATGCATTTGTATATTGTACAATATCCCAACTAAATCATTTTCGCGCAGTTCTTCTAACTGCACTTTAACCGCTAATAGTGATGAATAAATTTTGCATGACTTTTCCAGTTTTCTACTCAGTTTAATCATTATCCCTTGTCTAATATTCAGTTTATAATTTGGGTTTGTCACTCATGCTAGTCATGCACTACAAAACTTCGACACATCACACTTTAATGAGATTAAGAGGGAAATAAATCCAAGTAACTTTCGTTTATGCAGTAAAGAGTAAAGTGCCACAATTAGACCAGTGAGACCCAAGTTTTACCGAAAATTCAAGTGAAAAAAAGACATTAATGCTCCACGATTTCCATGCGGTATGATAACATGCTACGAAAAGGAACGGCAGCAAAATGGTCGTTTCGCAGGGAACGACATCTAAAGGACCTGAGATGTGTGGCTGTTTGGCATCCGCTGCTACCGCCGCGGTGCATTAAAACCGTGAGCATATGGACCTTAAACAGCAACAAGCGAAAGTTACCAACCATCTCTCTCTCTTTCTCTCTCTCAGGGGGTTCGCGGTGGTTCTGCTGCTGCTTGGCTGTCTCTTTGACGCATGCTCAGTTGGGCATCGACCGCCTTCGCGACCGGTCAACCTCAGGTCTACCTGCGCCTGGGTACCCAACCCCCTTACGTTAATTCATTTGATGATAATTTTTTTTATCCGATGTTCGTTATAAAATTAATTAATAGCTCTTTGTGTCTAAGATATTTTACTTGAAACCTGTTTTCGGATATTTTACGTGACGGTGCAGATGACAAGTTTTTCCGAGTGAAGGGAAATTTGTTGGAAAGGTAAGTTGCATTTAAGCTACATGATTTTACTTTGACTTATATATATATATATATATATATATATATATATATATATATATATATATATATATATATATATATTAAACAGGATTTCGAAACATCTTTCCTGATAGTTCAGTAAAGGTGCATTGATGCAGTGGACTTAGATGGGATATGTAAGTTGCAAGAGGCCTAGGCCTATTAACCTTTCAACCCCACCAAAAAAGAATGAGAATTACCAGTTAAATAAAGTTAGGATAGCAAAAAATAACTTGGGTCACTGTAGTAGTTTTATTTCTTTTTGATTTGTGCTGCCAAAAAAATTTTAGTCCTAGGGTGCTAGTGTGATTTGTGCATGCCTGAGGAAATGTTAATCAAAATTTAGAAAAATTTAGAAAAGAGTGAACAATATTAGGCTAAGCTAATAATGATAAAGTTGCAGCTTTACACCTGGATTTGTTTGCGAGTGTTTAAATGTAAGTTAACCTGTTACCACTCTCGTGGGGATCGGCCAAAAATTTCCAGAACATTTCGTTCTCGTTATTCATTCTTCGTAGACAACAGCCATGAAACCAGTCAGATGTTAACAGTCGTTAGACCGATGTTGGTGTTTTCTTTCGCTTCTTTTTGAAAAGTTTATCCTTCAAAACATGACTTAGGAGTGGATAGCGAAGAAGTGGAGCAAACGGGAGTAAAACTTGAGAACAGATGGAAAAGGAGAAAAAGTTTCGGTTGTTGTGAAATGTTTCAGAGAATTACTGTAAGCCCAGCTCACGGCTTCTTCCGTGGTGTGCTGTTATATTCCCTCTTTTTGGTGCAATAGAGTCACGAGATGTTTGTCTTAACCTGAAAATATTTTATTTTTCCCTGTTAATTTGTTCAATGTGATTTAGTATCTGAAAGGACACGGGTGAAATATTTGTTATAGGATTTTGTTTGTATATACACAAATATATATATATATATATATATATATATATATATATATATATATATATATATATATATATATATATATATATGTATATATATATATATATATTTATATATATATATATATATATATATATATATATATATATTATAATTTTGTTTGTAGTTACGAAAGGACATCCACAAGATTTGTTTATGTCGTGGACACATTTTAAGATACCCGTAATTTCGTGATAGTCTGTAGTCCAAGGATTTAGACTGCGTCACTGATAATTGTTCAGAATCTAATAACTTTTAGCAGCATTGATTTTTCTTCCTGTTGATTGACATTTTACGTTTTAACTTCCATTGCATTTAATTTATTGGAGATGCAGATTAGGTCGACCCTTCTCTGAGCAAATGAACTTTTTTCCGGCTCGCTAAACTGTAGTTGCATTCAGTATTGTGTGTGTGTGTGTGTGTGTGTACGGAGTATAATATATATATATATATATATATATATATATATATATATATATATATATATTATAAACTTAGAAAATAAACTTAGAAAAAGAACAGAGTTGGAAATTGTGACAAGCAATACTTATCGTGATCAGAAATTCGTTAAACTCCGCTTTGTAACTAATGAACTGCCACCCATTCACTGGCACGACTGTTCGTGGCTGGAAAGAAGCCTTCCAGATCATTTTATCTTCCAAATGAAGTTACTCCTTTGGCAACACGTTCTGCCCATGTTTATTATATTTGATAAGCTAAAGTTATTGTACTTGATGAGTTTTTAGTGCTCAAGCTCCTTTGCGTATTTCGTATAATTTGTTATTCATAGTCCTTTTTTCGTTTATCAAGGTGCATTTGTATTATGTTTATCGAAAATTTATCGTGGAATATTTATCGTTCAAAAGAGATCGCTCTTGCTTGCAAGTTAAACGCTATATTGTTATTGCTGTCGTAAACCGCTATATCTGTCACCGTACAAAGCCAGCATTAGGACTTCCCTCGTTAAAATCTGATACCGGTAAAAGTTGGCTACTTCTGTTCGTTTGTCCTTCGGCCTATTAACAAGGATATGGTTAGGGAAGATCTAACTAAACACACATACATACACACACACATATGAATTCACATAATTTACATGTAGTAACCGTAACATTTTTTTATTCACTAATATTAAGCCATAATTATTGTTTAATGTCCAGTTTACTATACCCCGGGAAAACTTAAACCTGAGGGGAATTATAATTAAAATAAGTGCTTTGTTACCATTGGGACGAGGCGCTAATCAATTATGAAAAGATTTTTTGTGACATTTATAATACTGTATATATATGTAATATATATATATATATGTATATATATAAAATATATATATATATATATATATATATATATATATATATATATATATATATATTATATATATATATATATATATATATATATATATATATATATATATATATATAAAGATAAAATCCACGAAAGAAAGGGAAACAATGGAGTACTGGACGAAAGAGTCGAAAGGCCTCGCAGTATACTCTCCATTGTTTCCCTTTCCTTCGTAGATTTAATCTTTATTTATATATTCATCACGTTCCATATTTTCGTGATTCAGTTATACACACACACACACACACATATATATATATATATATATATATATATATATATATATATATATATATATATATATTATATATACTGTATATGCCAGATGGCAAAAGTAGAAATGACATTCCAGGTGTACGTTTTCGAGAGCTTATGATTTTTATTGTTTATGTCTTGGTTTCCCTAAACCACCTTTTTTGGATTCCGTTTGATAGAAACCACAGGCAGTACGTTTAAGTTTTTTGCTTATAACCTTGCTTTTTTGCTTGTACAAGTATCTGCAAATACATTTGTACATTGAGAAGCACTCTGTCATTAATCACGTATACGGGGGGATTGTGTATGTGTGTGTGTGTTCGAGAGAGAGAGAGAGAGAGAGAGAGAGAGAGAGAGAGAGAGAGAGAGAGAGAGAGAGAGATAATATATTGCACGCTTAAAAGACTTCACTCGGAGGACCAGTATATTGAGAAGGAACAAACTAAGAGACAACTCATGGAGACGGTGATTGATACTATGAGTGTTTGGTTGTATACTCATTAACGATAAGCCAAGGCGTATGTAGGATGATTGGATAATGAGATCTTTTAGAAAGAATTACTCCTCAAATTCAAGCTGCGTGAGATTTGTAAAAGGCAAAAAAGTAATATTTTCGGAAGGTTTATGTTCAGTTGATGTGCGTTGTGCCTACGGGGAGCAAAGTGAGCATTTATGGAAGTGACGTCTGTATGTGGAAATGTGAAAAGCACATAAGGAGGAAGCTGTTGAGAAGTATATCCCTTTCGTCTTTGTGGGGTACGAATATACATATATGGTAAAAGGACATTAGAGGTGAAATTATACTGCAAATGAGAATGTTTCAGGCTGTTTGGTCATCTAGAGAAGAAGGGATGCGTAAAGCATAATTCATAGAAGCTGCTGCAACTTGCGTATAGTTACTTGGAGTTTCGTTAAGATTTAACACAGAGTTTATCCTTATCCAGATTCAGCACTTAAGGATGACTGAGGCAGACAAGCAGTGACTTTCTTTGTTTGCCTTGGCTTGTACATTCTTAAGGGAAATCATTTATTGTTGAGAATTTATATGCACGTAACCATATATCCTTAATGAGGATTGTTTTCAAGAACAGAAATAATAGGCGAGAAGTGATCGATAATTCTGGGCCCTCTTACATTATTCTCGGACACGCATCCATCATTTTCTGAAGGCGGCATCAGACGATTAGCCGTTTTTCATGGTTCCTGTCGCTGTTTTAATTATTCGCTGCTCTAGCAGGGTGGAAGGATCTTGGAAAGTGCAGTAGTTAGATTACAAGATGTGGGTACTCTTTCCTTGTGGCTTCTTTTACTGTTGTTTGTCGTTCCTGGGATGATGATGGTGAAAACAGTTAGCCTAGGTTTGGACTTAAATGCGCTCTTAGTATAAAGAGGTTCTGGTCTTTGTATTACAGCTGATGGGTGTACAGAATCCCTTGGCTTAACTAATATTTTGATAAAGACTAGTTTTCGTTTTCTTAGAATTTAATCTTATTCAGTTCCAGGTATTTCGAAAATAAAGGAGTGTTTGGGGATTAGCAAAACAGTTGAAGGGTGAAAAACGTTTAGAAGAATAAATGGTGACTACGAATTTGAATTTTTTTAAAGAGGCTTTGAAAATGCATTCGGCAGTAGGTAGAGCGATGAAAAGAAGTTTAGAAAAGAAACGGAACGTGAGATAAAACGAACATCCAAATTACACAAGATTGGCTTTGATGTCTTACGAGGCAATTTAGCCCATTTAAGTCTGCTAAACCAATCTTGTCGAAAAACCCATGAAGCTGAGAATGCAACACAGTATTTAGTAGTCTGCTCTCAAGCAAACGGATACAAGATTTTGGAAGGTCTATATTCAGAGGTTATGGTACTGTTGAGACTATGGCATCGATTTGGGTGTACCACTCGGGATCTTATGGATGAACTTAAAACGTTGCATTGATGCAGTTTACATCTGTGCAGATGCTTCTCCGAGTCATAACTATTCTTCGACGTATGGTTAGACATCTGAAGGAACTCGTCTAGATTTCCCTCTCCACCCAACTGTCGTTTTTTAATTTTGTTCCCGCCCAAAGCACGTGTAGGTTGCTGAGAGGCTGATGATCTGGTATATTTTTGCACAGAGGGATCAGCCACGATTTAGCTATGCGTGTGGTAGTGATCGTTGTGGTTTTTATTTTTGCTATTTGGCCCGTCCCTGTTTTAATCTATATATATCTCTGTCATGTATCTATCTATATACATACATATATATGTATATATATATAGAGGTATATATATGTGTGTGTATATATAAACGCGTGCACACACATATTTATTATATATATTATATTATATATTTGAAATATATACCGTATATATATATATATATATATATATATATATATATATATATATATATATATATATTATATATATTACTGTGGTCCAGTGGCTAAGATGTCCGCCTCACCAGAGAAAGGTCCCGTGTTTGATTCGTAAGTCCCACTGTGCCTCTGTTCACTTGAGAAGTGTCTTTGGTACCTAGTGATTAATCGACTTTGGTGGGTCACAAACAGGATGGAAAATGGGATGAGTCTAGAAAAACTCATTTCAGCAGACGCGTTGAGAATCTGCAGGTTGATGGACTCTGAAAGCTCTCCTAAAAGGGGAAAAGGGGTGCAGTGTCATTACAGTATATATATATATATATATATATATATATATATATATATATATATATATATATATATATATATATATATATATATATATAAAAGAGGGGTACGTGAGTGGTCAGACGAAAGGTAATCTTTAGAATTTTTCCTTGCATGAAATTGTATATATCAAGTTCTTGGATATATTGGAACTAAACTTGGGGAAGAGATGGGTCGTGTGTCAAACAGAAAATGGCGAAATCATGGGAGTGCTCTCAGACGTGGACGTCAGTCGAGAATCCTTAAAATATGTTGAGCACTGTTGCACGAGCGTAAGTGAGAGCGAGTGCGGAGCTGATTTGCCCTGGCTGTTTTGAGGTAGAGGTTCCCCTGGCACCGAGGCAGTATGGCTTAGACCATTTTAGTACTTCTGCCTTACGATTAAGCCTGGTATTAATTGTGGGCATGACTTCACTCTGGCGGTGCGTTCGACGGGTCGCAAAGCTGAGTGATGGACGGACAGATAAGAAGGTGAGTAGCCTGCAATTTGCATTATATATTGCACAGGATAAAGGGTGACTTTTTTCGGCCACTCGTGTTATTAAGTCATTCCGGCGCCATTATGGGAAGGAACCCTTGTTGAACTAATGGGAAGTTATTAAGATCCTCACCTCTAACTGAGTGAGAGAGAGAGAGATTGAGGGGTGGGGGTGGGGGTAGAGGCGGGGCGACCTTTCCTTTGCCGTCTGTCCAAAAGACTCTACCCTGTAATAAGGTCGTCCCGTAGGAAGTAATTGAGACGGGACGATTTTCCGAAAGGGGCCATCAGACAGTTTAGGCAGACGCTAAACGGCACCAACTTCATGAAGGAATTATAAAGAGTCCTGATCAGATATCGCCTATCGCGCAGGGGGTAGGGGGTGGGAGAACGACGTTCCTCTTGTGTCTCGCAAGTTAAACGGTACTGTTAACACTAAATAACCTATTATTCTATTCACTTCAGTTCTTCTTCTTACGTTTTTTCGCACGGAGAACCAGATTACCTGAAAACGAATAAGCATTAAAGTCTCTGGCCCCAGCTTTTATCTTAAATTCACCTGGCCATTTGTAAGTAGATTAAAGCAATCAATTAGAGACACAAAGTGGGTGCTGCCCACATTAGGAAAAGTAAAAAATAGCAAGGAGGCATCAACCCCAATGTTGTTGCTTTTTAAAAGAGGTCTCTAATGGAAGATTGGGTGATATTAGTCTCGTTGTTCTAGTTAGGACTTTGTTAATGATTCTCTAAGACAACTGGGCAGAATTAAGACTTAAAAGATTAGAATTTGAGAGAGAAGATTTTCAGTATAAACTTCGAAAGTTTGGCGCTGACAAGACTTGGTAAAAAAAAAAAAGTTTATGTATAATTATGTTTATGAGAGACTGAGAGAGACTGATGAGTTTCCAAGTCTTCGACACAGAAAACATAGTGATATCAAGATGTGTTGAGAGAGAAACAACTTTCCATGAAATCTTAAAAAACTTGGATGAACAAAGACTTAGTAACAACAAGATGTGTACGTTTTGTGTGCGTGTTTTTGCGCGCACACTCGCGTATGTGTATGTGTGTGTGTGTGTGTGTGTGTGTGTGTGTAAGGGGGAGACATAGAGAGATAGAGACTGTCAAATAACTCACCTAAACTTAGCTGGTCACTGAAATGTATCCACATTTGATACCGTTGCCAGTGAATGTAAACTCGTGTTAATGTAGTGCAGAAATGAATGGGCGTTTTTGACTCCTAATAAAGGCGAGTGTTACTTATCTTCTTTACGGTTCTCGCTTGAATTATGGACGCCTTGCCACCGACTTTATTACTTCAGGTGTCGAGTTACCCTGTACTACACAGGACCTAGACAGCTGAAATGATGTTGCAGCGACGGTCTCTCCTTGGTCCCACCGTTTAACATTCGCAGTACTTTTTCAATAACTTGGTTCTTTGCGCGTCCTCCGTACAACAATTGTTGAGGCTTGTGGTAGAATGTATAGTTTCTACTGGGATGTACTTTGCATTTATGGATTTAAAACTTGTAAAGTTACTATTAAGTTTGTTTATGTGTTTATTTATTATTATGGTAGTATAATACACTCATGATATATATATAAAATATATATATATATATATATATATATATATATATATATATATATATATATATATATATATATATATATATATATATATATATATATATATATATATATATATATATATATATATTTATACATACATTATCTATCTATCTATCTATCTATCCATCTATATATCTATATATATATATATATATATATATATATATATATATATATATTGATTGAGAGAGAGAGAGAGGAAACAACTTGCATTCCTCAATATTATGGCGAACGCTCACTTAATTCCCTAGGAAGGATCGAGGGTACGGACACGGGCACAGATATATCGAAAGCAGCATCCCAGGATGTTGATGACAGGTTAGCGTAGCCTTACGCCGTCATTAGGCTACCTGATGGATGAAGACTCATTAGGCCAGAAGGTGGGTGGAGGCTGTCGCTGGCGCTGCTGCAGAGGTGGTCGTCAGTGAGTAAAGCAAGACTCGCCATGATGGATAGACATGTTTTTTTAGCCCTTGGCCAGCAACCTGTTCCTGATATTGTTGTCTTACATTATATATATATATATATATATATATATATATATATATATATATATATATATATATATATATATATATATATATATATATACATATCTATATATATATATATATATATATATATATATATATATATATATATATATATATATATATATATATATATCTATGTATGTATATACACACACACGTATAAACTCTCAGCTTCAGTGTATATATTCATACTACTTGCGGTAGGCTTCAGTAAGACGGGATGGTTTAGGTTCCGGACTCTAATTTCGAAAGTACACGCTTTCGAAGACATGCAGTCCTCTTCATCAACCTTTATCAGGTACCTATGCTTTATACACCAACATGGAAGGCTGATCAGCAACAAATTGAAAGTCCTACACATACGAGTATTCTATAATGTAAATGTTCTCACGCGTCGTGGATATTTACCCAACCCTTTATAATTCTGTCTCTCGTCACCCCCCTCGTAACGTCTGAATTATCGCTTCATTCTTTCCACATTGCCATTCTCCACTTCATTGTATTTCGACACGTCTCACCTTATCAGTTCTTTTTACACAACGCATACTAAGAAAACAGTTTACTCGAACAACTTCATCCTTTTTCCTTTCATTTGCATTCAACATCTGCACTTCACTTCCATAATGGAAATTTCGTTCAACAATCCCTTCATACATTTCTATCTTAGCATCCACCTTAGCATCGTGGCTCCCCTCTTCTCTAATACTGCCATCTTCTGTTATGTTTAACCCTCACCCCCCACCTCCGCGAAATACACGAATAACTACTTCCAGTCATCCACCAGCCATATTAATATACACTTCTGGCATCTTTTTTTCTCCTTAAACTCTTTTTTTACCTTTGCTTGTGTGTTGTTAATACTTGCCTTCATTTTCTTTCATGCTTTCTTCTTGATCACAGCGTTCATCTTCCTCTATGCCTGCGCATGATGGTCTCCTCTGTCATGCAGCTGTGCCACAGATGATTTATTTTCTTTTTCCTGAATAATTCATTTCCTTATCCTATCGTCCTGTACCCTCAAACGCTCCTTGCTTTCTTCATTCACTACTTCACATCCATATCAGTAGCTGGAGCCCACAGTTCATCCAGTTTCTCCTTACATGCTTTTCCCACTTGTTAATCAATTCATTTGTTTAAAGACACATCTTCATTCTTTCCTAGTATTTTGCTTTAGCGAAAAAATAATGAGATATGCCCCAGCCACTCCTCGCCCTACTATTATAATCATAAGCTTGCTCTTCCATCTACACCGTACTAGCTAAGCTTGCAAACTTCCTCACTTATTTTGCTCTGCAAAATATATTTATCAATATTTTCTTTGTGAACCATGTATTTCCAACAAAGATGCACATTGCCTCAAGACTTGCCATTCTCATTTACTTCTAGAACTCCATATTAACCAATATCGTGTCCTTATTCTGTCACCTACCTTTGCATTCATATTACTAAGCGCAACCACCCTTTCATATTCTCTAAAACCTGCCAGACACAGATTGAGACTCTTTCCAAAAGTTTGTCCTTCGCTCATTCTTTTCCCTTCCTAGACTGCTTATACTCGTTCATCTGAAAACGTTGTGAATTGCAACGTTTTCAGATGCCACTTTCAGTCTTACCCTTACCACCCTTGAACTAACGTATTCTGCACTCTTTCACCCGCCTCCAGAGTCTTCCTGACACCTCAAACCCCAACCCTTCCTAGGGATGCACGTTTCAGCTACTCCAGACACAATCACTCTTTGTTATTCATGTTCTTGCATGCACTGTCTGAGCAATTTTGTGTCTGAAGTGCCAAAACATTCTGCTTTCTCTCCTAACCAGATCGGCTGTCTTGTATTTCTTTTCGTTTTCACCACATCCACGCACGCTCAGATACAATGTTAGTATTATATTCCTTCTCAGTTGCTGCAGTATTAGCCCTTGGTATGGTGGTACAAACCTCTAGCCTCCGGTCATTTGGTGACTTTTACAAACAGGGAGTGGAAGGGACACTGTTATTATTTGTTACTAGAAAACCACAGGATGGTCTGATATATATATATATATATATATATATATATATATATATATATATATATATATATATATATATATATATATATATATATATGCTATAAACCTTTGACCAGCAACCCATCCTATCTCTCTCTCTCTCTCTCTCTCTCTCTCTCTCTCTCTCTCTCTATCTATCTATATCTATATCTATATATATATATATATATATATATATATATATATATATATATATATATATATATATATATATATATATATATATATGCGTATATGTGTGTGTGTGTGTTTTGATCTTGATCTTCAGATAAGCCACCGAATTGCAAACAAGCAACTGAATAAGCAGAGTCCACTTTTCGTTCGAAAGATCTCACAAAAATTCCGACTAATTAGAGGACAGGAGACGTAGAGCAGAAGACTGATTAAATCTCCGTCTCTTTCATGTACGTGCGGTACATCCAGACTGGAGAATGGGGTCAGTTTAATTGATATTAAATTACAGAGTGTGTGAAACGTCTAAATAAAAATAAATATTTTATATGTACACTACTTGACGTTTAGAAATGTAATGCAGGTAATCGTAATTTACAGCTTTGATTTCAGTTGATTGATGAAAGGCAAATAAAATTCGTTGTTTCTGTGATATATCTCTTCTTCTGATTTTTCTGTATTAAGTTTTTCATATAATTTCGCTATATAAAAAGTTAAATTTAATTTATATGTATGCATCAGGGCACGTGTGTCTACATTTATGTTACGTATACTAGTCATATTTTTGTTCATACAAACTTTGTATATTTGTGAATGAGCTCATCCGACCACTGAACAGCAGACTGACTGATAAAATCGCAGTCATTATTTTTAATATTCCTCGTATATATATATATATTTTTTTTGCCAAAAAAGCAGTTTTCCCTAATGGGAGTAGCTTCAGAAAAAGAAGAGTATGAAGCTCCTTTTAACAGCTAATGTAGGAATGAGTCACTTGTGCAGAAAACTTTCACACCATCAGAGCATCACCAACTGTTGACCCTCAATGTACACTTTGTCACTCACCACCATATACAGTAGTTATTCACCTGATCTGCAACGTGGCATTCGTCTCACTCCAGCGTAATTCGTGCCTCAACCTGACATGAAACTTTTTTTTTTTTTTTTTTTTTTGCTTAGGATAGTTTTTTTTTTCTGCAAGTTCTTACCGTGTTCTTTGAACTAAGTTACCACCAAACCTCTTTCTGCAATTTCATTATTTACTAGGAGAAGCAGATTTTTATTTTCTCAAGATGAAGACATTAGTTAGAATTAAGTTTTTGAAAATTTAATTTAACTTGTGGCATTTATAAAATTAGTTACAGCTAGTCCGACCTTTCCCTGATTGTAGTATTGATAATAGTGATATATTTAATTCTCCTATTTTGTTTCGCAAATAAAAGCAGCACTGTAATTTTAGAACAGAAATGCAGTGATGCAGTGGTTTTCCGTAAGTTGCTCATACCATTAAAATTGATATTAAGTTTGAAAGCTTTTCATTCGGTTGTCTGTTATCTTACGAATACCGAAATTTGAGCGTTCCGATTCATCAGGATAGATTTGTGTAACGCTTCATTCACGTCAGTACTATGAAAGACTGAAGATAAGTAACATTTACGATTTTATTAGTAATTTGACCCTGAACGCACAGACATATATATATTTTCGTTAAAAGCAATTGCCTTAGTGGCATCAATAAGTTTCTTGCAGGTTTCTTCATGCCGACGGAGTTTTTCCGATTCTCGTTCGTCAATTTCTAGTGAAAAATGCGTATTTTTCACCAGAAATTGACGAACGACAAACGGAAAAAACTCCGACGGTATGAAGATACCTGCAAGAAACTTGCTGATGTCACTAAGGCAATTGCTTTTAACGAAAATCGTGTAAGTTAAAAGTATTGGAAGAAATATATATATATATATATATATATATATATATATATATATATATATATATATATATATATATATATATATTATATACACATATATATCTATTTATTTATTTATATTTATAAATATATCAGGGTTTTTAGATTTTGAAGTTACGTATCCAGTCAGGCTGATATAAACTGTAAAACTGACAACTAACCTATATATCCCTAATGACATGTTTTTCATATCGAAAGAGCAGGCTAACGCCTACAGTGTTTGATTAGTAAACTATACAGGTAATCCTTGATGGCTAAAGGAACACATGTTGCTCTTAATAATAGTATTTTATGTCAGTTAATAAATTCATACATTAAATATTTGCTAAAAATGGAGCCCTCGGCTATTCCCTGTAATTGCCTAGCGTTAGGGATACTTTCGGACAAGGATTTTGCGAGATAAATGCCAATAATGATAATACGTATGGTAAAAATAGCAGTGGTGGCGGTAGGGGGATAAGTAGAGTATGATGTCATCTGACAAAAGTAATAATTCCGTAGTAGGTCGTCTAAACGATGAAAGCCGTTGTAATGATAACACTGATGACGATGAAGGAGCTCATCAGACGTAAATGCTCCAGAATACTATTTATACACCGAACCCTTCTCATATCTCTAGGCCCGAGTTCGATTCTCCGGCCGGCCAATGAAGAATTAGAGGAATTTATTTCTGGTGATAGAAATTCATTTCTCGCTATAATGTGGTTCGGATTCCACAATAAGCTGTAGGTCCCGTTGCTAAGTAATCAATTGGTTCTTAGCCACGTCAGATAAGTCTAATCCTTCGGGCCAGCCCTAGGAGAGCTGTTAATCAGCTCAGTGGTTTGGTAAAAATAAGGTTTACTTAACTCATATCGGCAAAAATGACTAATTAATTATCTGTTGTTTTAGTAAGGATGGGATGTGCCTTCATTTTGACTGTATTTTGTGGGATCTACTGTACAAAAGGTTGGTTCTTTGTAAAAAGAACTCAAGATTCTTGATAGCCATTGTTGTAAAAGACACCTTCCTCTCCTTATAACCCAACCCACCTTATCCCCTCCCGACAACGTTTGAGAGTATTTTGTTGAAAATATCTTAATATATTGTGATGAATCTTTTGTAAGCTCCTTTACGATCTTTTGATGGATATTCTGTAAAACCTCTTACAGTATTTTAATGGGTGGTTTGTAAAAGTCACCCCTTACGGTATTTTGACTTGCATTTAAAAGATTTCCCCCCCTTACAACATCCAGCTACGAGTAAACTAGCAACCTTGTCTGGGGTGGTATATGGAAGGGGCCGGGGAAACCATTCGGTAGATTTTCGCCCTCTCATTATCCCAAAGGGGGAAGAGAGAGAGAGAGAGAGAGAGATCTTATCACATGCTTTCAGAGGTGCTTTACGAGACCGTAAGTTACGGAGATATCGAATCACCATCATTATCAATAAAATGAGGTATATTTTTTTATTGACCTGTACAACTGGATCTTTTTTATATTTATTTTAATAGTCTTGTTTTTTCTCTGGTGTATGGCCGAGTAACCGAGAGTGGTTTTGTACACGTCAGGTACTACTCTGGTAGGTTTTCGATTAATCAGGTTTTTTTTTCTTTTTAGCCCTTGTACCGTATGTCTTTTATCTGGTAATCAGGTCACATTGTGAGGCTCTTTGATTTTTGTACTTATTATAAAAGGATATACATACATACATACATACATACATACATACATACATACATACATACATACATACATACATACATGCGTATTTGGTGGCATTATGTAAGGATATACATACATACATACATACATACATACATACATACATACATGCGTATTTGGTGGGAAAACGTTTTTTACTACTGTACATGAACGATTATTAACATACATACACACACACACAGCAGTAAGTAGCAAAGATTGCAGCATTCATACATTCATAAATTACACGACATACACATGTATTTAGACATCTGGTAGCAAAGAGCACCGACATACGTACGCACATACTAACACAACTGGTAACAAAGAATGCATGCATATTCTTGGTAACATGCAATAATTACTTAAGATCATTAGTGGTATTTTCGACACCAAAAGTGTAATTATTGTTTTCAGCGGGAGAAACAGTAATCGGTTAGATATGGCATACAGAAATATCTTCCATAACCTATTTTGCTCAGCATCGCGTGACCTCACCTGTTAGTTTTATATTTCGTACTTGTTCTCTGAGAAATTGCTGTCGTTCAATAATTATTTTCCTTCTGATAGAAATACCAGGCGGGAGGAGGGTACCTTTAACCGCTTCGGTGCGATGCTTATCACCGAAGAGTATTTTTTAGATTTATTTTTATTTTTTATGTTTTTTTTTGTGCTTTGAACGAGGGTGGAGGTGAGTTAACCCCGGTTCGGATCGCCACTTAATTGCAGTATATGTCAATCTTCATCTTCTTCAGGTTGCTCTCTTATTTTTCCTCTTCTTTTACTTCATTCTTTTGTAGCTCTTCCTTTAGTTTTCGTCTTGTTTTTTATTCATGCTTTATTTTTTCCTTCCTCCTTCATGTTCTTATAGCTTTCCTTCTATTTATTCTTGATTTTTTTGTCTTGTAGTTGTTCTTGCGTTTTTGTTTTCCTTCATACCTGTAATATCTTGACTATACCTCCTCATCTTCCCTCTCGTCCTTATAGCTCTTCTTCTTCTTCTTCTTCTTCTTCTTCTTCTTCTTCTTCTTCTTCTTCTTCTTCTTCTTCTTCTTCTTCTTCCAAGTGGTATGATGAGGTGTGTCCTTATATTACATTATGTCTAGGGATATCACCCTGCATTCGATGGCTCAAGCGATGCAGTAGCACTTCCAGTTCAGTTTTATTTTTCCCAGTGACCTCTACCGTAGTTCAATCTTCTTAAAAAGTATAATTAAAGTACCAGGAATAATGATAAGTAAAAAATGCCCCAAAGTTTCTTCGGCGCAGTCAAGTTTTCTGTACATCGTATAACCAAGGCCACCGAAAATAAATCTATCTTTCGGTGGTCTCGGTATAATGCTGTATGAGCCGCGGCCCATGAAACTTTAACTACGGCCCGGTGCCTATCCAATATAGTTGCCAGAAGCAGAGTTATGGTTAACTTTAACCTTAAATAAAATAAAAACTACTACGGCTAGAGGGCTGCAATTTGGTATGTTTGATGATTGGAGGGTAGATGATCAACATCCCAATTTGCAGCCCTCTAGCTTCAGTAGTTTTTAAGATCTGACGGTGGACGGACAAACAAAGCAGGCACAATAGTTTTCTTTTCAGAAAACGAATAAAAGTGCTTTACTCTCTTATCATATTTAAAAGGTCATTCCTGTGAGTGTCCTATTGTCTCACAGGCCAGGCTAAGGTATATTTTTTTATCTGGCATTTTCCCATTATTTTGTGCTCCCGTAGGGGGTTGGTGCCGTCAGTACACCTCACGTGGTGCCCTGTAGGCATTACTTGAGGTTCTTTGCAGCGTCCCCTCGGCCCCTAGCTGCAACCTCTTTTATTCCTTTTACTGTACCTCTGTTTACATTCTCTTTCTTCCATATGACATCCCACCCTCTTGAACAACTGTTTCATATCGCAACAGCGAGGTTTTCCTCCTGTTACACCTTTCAAACCTTCTTACTGTCAATTTCCCTTTCAGCGCCGAATGATCTCATAGGTCCCAGCGGATGGCCTTTGGCCTAAATTCTATATTCTAGTTCCATTATTTTGTGGATGACGTTGATGATCATCCTTTACCATGTAAGACCATAGCCCCTTCGCATGGGGTCAACCGTTCGAGTCGTCCCTCTTCACAAATTCGTGTTCAGACCTCCAGTTTTCCCCAACCTTTGTTTTATTGGGAGGGTCATGCTCTTGATTAACGTTACATTATAACTGGATGCGTTACTCATTCGTCTTATATTTTGCCTGTTCATTTTCCATGAAAGTTATGGAGGGATAAGACGTAGACTAAGGTCTTATACGTGGTGAGGGTTGACTTAATATGAATGTACTGGACAGGCTTGTTCTTCCTAATGCGATAGTTGAGCAGAAAGTAACGAGATTTTTATTATTATTATTATTATTATTATTATTATTATTATTATTTATTATTATTATTATTATGAACTGCATATATTGTTAAAAGCAATTAAGAAAACCTTGAACCTTCTCAGAATGCTTCCATAGAACATACGACATTTGAAAAAGAAGAAAACACAAATTCTGTAAGTATGAATGAAATAATATATATACGAAGTGTAATTTATCATAATCAGTCGTGCATTTGTCTTTCCCTCAGTAACCAAATGAATGAAATTTAAAAAGGATTCTGACGCAGAAAGGAAAAGAAATAAGCCAGATAAAGAGGCAGAGAAAAAGAAATAAGAAAACGAGCAGGGGAGAAGAGGAAAGGAAGGCGAAGGAAGCCGATTCTCGTGCGCACGAGGATGTACAGTACAGGCCACCCTCGTGTAGCACCGTGAAGAAGCTAACAGACCACAACTCAAAATCTTCACGCTTCCACTTTAATGCACAGCAATTTGCTGGAAGCACATGTGCTTTTAGTCTGATCATAAAGACCCTCCTTATTAACTGGGTAATACCGTGGTAATTTCTGGGTTGGTAATGCTGCTTTGATAATGTTGAGATTTATATTCCCTTTTCGTGCTCATATGTATGTATATATAATTAATGTATATATATATATTATATGTATATATATATATATATATATATATATATATATATATATATATATATATATATATATATACTATATATATATATATATATATATATATATATATATATATATATATATATATATATATATATATATATATATATATATATATATATATATATATATATATTTAGGTACACACACACACACACACACATATATATATATATATATATATATATATATTTATATATATATATATATATATATATATATATATATATATATATATATATATATATATATATATATATTATTTATACGCACTCATACATATTGTGTGTGTGCGGCAATATAAATGCGTACACTGTCATACCAAAAACGTAATATTATAAGTGTTCTGAAAATAATGTAATTATTTGGGAAGCATTGCTGTGGATTTATCCCTTATATGTGTGTATGTATGTATGTATGTATACTAGTTACAAAAAGTGTGAAATTTCAGCCTTAATGGATCAAGAATATAGCCTAGAACCGTTGGTATTAGGTTCATTGGCGTGTTTCGGTGACATCTTTATAAATCATTAAATTCCCTTTTACGTGCCTGGGATAGACCTGACGTCCATAGACTGGGAAAAGATAGATGGCGAGGAGAATAACCTTTATCAAAAGACATGCTGTATATAACAGGGGATATGATAGTACTACCCTAAACGGGTTGAAGGGGCCACGGAAGGTCCGTTGAAGGTCCAAGGAAGGTCAAGTCATGATTTGCCTTCACAAGGAAGGAAGAAAAGGGGATGGGATCCTCCCCCTGGGGAACTCCTGGCATTATGCAACTACCCAAACGAGGTTAGCAGTCGCGACCTTATCGCATCTTTCACGTTCCTCATATCCCCACCCTTCCTCCTCCCCCCCCTCCCCCTCTCCTCAGACACCTGCTGACCCGGATGGTCCTGTTTATTTTTTTCGCATAATGGGGAAAGAGATCCTCTCCTGCCCAGCAACTTTGAAAAGATGTTGCCAGATAAGTGGTTGTTAATGACCCGTGAAGCGAGCGGCGGTGATCGAGATTGAACGACTGACGCGGAGTTAAATAGATTCAGCATCTGGGGGGGAAAAACCAAAGATATGAATATTAAATGGGAAAAATACGATGGTAAATGGAGAGGAAGACGCTTATATAGTTTTCAGTGAGGAGGAACATATACTGTTGATGTTTGGCCAAGGAGCGGAGATAGAGAAGGTTGCCCGATGAATGAAGGCATTCGGGTGTATGTGAGAATAATATAATACAAAATAAAAGCTTATTCTGTCAGGGTAAAACAGAATTTGTCCAGAAATGGAAGAGTGATTGCCGTAGATTTGTAGACTTAATCGAGTTACCATTAGCTGCTTAGAGCGGTCGGAATGCAAATCGCATCAAAGGGCATCTACTGATGATCCTAACTAAAATCTCTAATTGTATAAGCATACGCAAGAAAGAGTTACTGTCAACTGGCAAGTTGCTCGAATTGCAGATAGATTCAAAATGCATTTATACATTAGTGTACGAGGCAGATGGACATTTCTTGTACAGCAAATAAAACTATAAGAATCAATGA
>NC_089758.1:13251733-13286733 GCF_040412425.1 Macrobrachium rosenbergii
TTTCAATCCTGTTAATAGTCTTCATATTTTTCATTCCTAAACGTGCATTTATTTGATTCGAATAACAACTGGTGAGATGATTTGTTCCTATAACGTTTGAATAATTTAATTGATATTGAAATTCAAACTGCCTCTCAGCGGCTGCTCAAAGTATCAGTGTTACCTTTCATAGAATAGCCTAAGTTACTATTTAACCTAACGTAACCTAACTGTCGTTACCCACGGATTGCCATCAGATCATAAAAGCAAGTCTTTTGGGATGAGGTTTCTTGCCCTTTGCCCTTGCACACCCTGGTTGCGTCCCACCACAGTTGACTAGATTTATAATTAACAGCTGAGGTCAACGGAGGCACAAAGTATTTTAGGAATTGTATGTGTGTGTGTGTGCTAATAAACTGTTGAATAATCTCATTTCACAGTTGATTGAGGGTAAGTGAGTTTACTGATACGTTGCCATATTTCTAAGGGAGGTCTTATCTTTAGGTACCAAACTAAATACAAGAGTTATCGTGCAATTAATAATTCTTTATTATGCTAAGAATCATTGAAGATAACGTTACAACTTATTCTTAAGTTTCTCTCCTATTATTATTATTATTATTATTATTATTATTATTATTATTATTATTATTATTATTATTATTCCTCGTCGATGTTCACACCAGATTCCTAAGTTCTGCTACAGAGATCTGATCACTGATTTTGGCAAAGTTATTAGCCCCATGCCTATTCAGTATTATTATGCATCTCTAATTGTTGCTATTATACGTCTTCCTTTTATTAATATTATCATTATATATGTCTCGAAACGTATTGTGCAGTTCGCGCTCCAGCGCCGTTCTGTCATTCTTCAGTCAGGCTTTTGACTAATGGTGCTACAACTGGTTTTTTCTTCGTTGGAAGAAAAAGAAGAAAATTCCTCTCGCGGCCATTCATTTTTGTTATCAACACTCGCTGTTGTTTGTTTTTACTTGCTCTGTTTCTTTATTTGCTTTGCCTCTTTTGACGTGTTGGTTTGGGCTAATTCCATCCTCTCTCTCTCTCTCTCTCTCTCTCTCTCTCTCTCTCTCTCTCTCTCTCTCTCTCTCTCTCTCTCTCTCATATTTTTAAATATATGAGCTATATATATTATATATGTGTGTGTATATGTGAATACGTTTGTGTGTGCGGGCGCGTGCGTGTGTGTGTTTATATGAGAGAGAGAGAGAGAGAGAGAGAGAGAGAGAGAGAGAGAGAGAGAGAGAGAAATGATTCTTTTGGAGATTCATCTGTTCAGGCTTATACACACGACTGATTGATATCTCGACTTCATTTCTACCAGCTCATCCATCTCTTCCCACCCCACCCCCATTCCTCCCTGCCGCGCTCACTCTTGTTCTTATTTCGAGATGGCTGTGTCCTACCGACATCTCCCACCCCCACCCCACCTTTTTTCCCCCTCGATCTCTCATAGCGCTTATGAAGTGTCGCAGGCACTCAGGAGGACCTCGTTAAAAGCCCATTATCTGTAATGGAGGACACGGGGCAAGATGACTTACTCCGTTCTGCCTCAAGGCGAGAACCTGTTTTCGACAAGATTTAAAATTAACTCCTTGGCAAGGATTTCCACACTCCGCCCCCACCCCCTCCCGGGGCTCCGTTTTTGCTCGCGGCAATTGTATTAGGACGTGAAGTGGTGATACTGATAGTGTATCGGAAGTATGTGTCAGTGACGCATGGCGATGAGTTCGTGGCACTGGGGACATAAATAGTGTGTCACGAACAAGTCAGTTATATGTTAATCAGTGCATGACATGGAGAATATTATTATTATTGGCTAAGCAAATCCTCAGTTGTGTATGGGTAGAAATGTATTTAAAAATAAATCTGTATGGATTTATTTTAAATATTTTTGTACCCATACGTAACTGACTGTTGATTTGTTTCTCCATTTCAAGACCCAGGCTACTACTACTACTACTACTATTATTATTATTATTATTATTATTATTATTATTATTATTATTATTATTATTATTATTATTATTATCCATCCTGCAACCCTGGTTGGAAAAGCAGGATGCCAATAGCATAAAATCCCCAATAAGGAAAGGTCTGTAGGGAAAAAAGAGAATAGAAATAAAGAATAAACTATAAAAGTATAACTAGAGCATGTCAAAAAAAAAAAAAAAGCATCAGGTATGTACTTTGATGTTCTTACAAACAGGTATAAATAGGCCAGTTAGACCTATGCTTCGGAATCAGTGTACGAAATTAGGATCAAATAATGGTCAGTTACTGTAGACTTATGCCTGGGTATCAGTTCATGATATTAGGATCAGATAATGTATCACAAATAGCTCAGTTCGTGATATGGTGATGCAAGCAGTCCTTCACCAATAGCCCAGTTATGTGGTATCAGCATTTGACACAGGTTATAAATACGTCACTAATAGGAAATTATGCAAAAAACGTGTCGAAATGAACCAGAGTAATTAGTGTTGGTGAAAGATGATAATGTTATGAAGAGAAGCAGAAATGGGTAGGCCTTACAGAAAAATTGGACGCTACACCGATGTTTGCGCTTGGAAAACTGGATTGTAAGAAAGCTACATTGGTTTTCACAATTAGGAAAATCCAGGGATCTACGCTGACCTTCACACCTGGAAGACACTGTTGAAGAAAGGTACACTGACGTGCTCTGTTGTGAAACAGGGCTGCAGGTAGCTAAAGTGACCGCACTCGAAAGTTGCACCGACGTTTGCAACTGGAGAATTTAGTGCCAGAAAGCTACAATGACGTTCATGTACACTGTTCTGGTGGGTTTCAGCTGGAAAACATTGTCCCAGAAACACCACTGACGTTCGCAGCTGGAAAACAAGGTTCATACAAGCTTCGTTGGACAATGTACTGCTGAAGTGCATCGTTCCAGAAAGCTGCAGTGACGTTGCAATTGGGAAGAAACGGCTTGCAACGTGTCGGTTGTCGGTTTTAACAAATGTACGAATACATTTCAAAATCAAATGAAGGGCTTTCAAAATACTCCACTTGACCGCTTGATTAATTACCAAACGCAGTTCCAACACTCTCCCAGCACCCATTAGATGACGGAGACTAATGCAACACTGCCTTGCAACACGCACTTTGACCAGATGCTGTTTCTCGTTACATGTTTGCCTAGATAAGTTCGCGATGCAAAAATTCGTTTATCATATGGTCATCTTCATCCTTGAAATTATAGTGTTGGTTTACACTTAGATTATCTCTCTCTCTCTCTCTCTCTCTCTCTCTCTCTCTCTCTCTCTCTCTCTCTCAAGGTTTCTTTGCTTTTGTGTACAGACTATGTTCCGTCTTGATCAGATACCTTTTATGTATTACTTTATACGTTTCAAATTTTTAATTTTATGACCCCATTCCGATAGCTTTTCAGGCACAATTGTAACCCAGTGCCCCTTCACTGTTAACGTTATCAGGTGTTTATTGGTGTTCACCCATTCAGGAACTGGCGAGATTCAATGTAACCTTTCGAATAGTTGGCTGTTTCTCCTTTCACATATTTCCGGTGTAATTATTCGTTTGTATTTATGCATTCTGTACACACCCCTCTTTTCTTTCTTTTAGATTTGGGATGTTCAATTTTTTCGGCTGAAGTTCAATGTTCGAAGTCTGCGGTTTTTTTTTTTTTTTACAGGTTTCTTGTTGAAATTGACCTCCACAAGCCCAAGTATTCAGTTTAAGATTTCTCATTCATTCCTCATTGCATATTCTTTGCTTATTATGTTCTTAGTTTGATAGGTTTAAAACTCATATGAACTCCATCTTTACTCTCCTTGTATTTTTAATCTTCATGGGTTTAATTCCCAACTTTATTTAACTCTATTTCTCGTATTTACACCCTATTTTTTATTAACATTGCCATTATTTATGTTTGCGATAATGATAATAATATTAGCTTTATACGATTTACCCCTCGGCGCAGTTGCCACTTCGTGTCTTATCAGCGGAACAGATCAAGCACTGTCCTTGTAACGTAATATGATATGATGCTAACACAGTTGTCTTTACACTTCATGTGTTCTAACTTTATAGGTGTTGTGGTGTACAGCCGTTAAGCATGATCACGAGCGCAGCTGGAATTCTTAATTAGATGTCTGAAGCGTTTTAAAGTTGTTCAATAACGAAGTTTAATTATTGGTAGGCTCCGAAATCTGGAGTCTGTCTTAATGTGGTTTGTTGTGGCTCAGTGCTTTTGGTTTTTTATTTAAACTGAATATGTTTGGTTTTTATTTGTTTTCAGTTATGGTGTATTCATTTTAAACAGTTTGCAGTAAATTTTAATCTTTAGTCCCGATAATCGGAACTTAAATATCCTGTCAGATATTCGTTCATTAAATTTCATTCATTAAATTAAAAAAAAAAATCCAGCCATTTTTTATTTCAAAAATAAATTTTTTCAGAAATAAATTTATCTAAAAAATAAATTTATTTCAAAAATAATTTTTTTTCAAAAATAAATTTATTTAAAAGATAATTTTTTTCAAAATTAAATTTATTTAAAAAATTTTATTTAAAAAAAATTTATTCAAACGATTTAACATTAGATTTAAATCATGTTTTTATATATTAATTGATTCCCATGATTCTGAGTTCCATATAACCTTTGCTTGCTTAACATTTCATCGTAATTTAATTATTATATCGTTATGACGATTTCAGTCTGAAGTTTGAATGTTTGAATTTTAATCATGACTTTAGTTATACTGAGTTCAGTCCAGACCTTTTTCAGAATTCCGGGCACTATGATTTCAGGGTAAATAGCGAATGTTTCATTTCTATCATGAAACCGGTTATTCTGATTACAATTTGAACTTTATACGTTTGCAATGACTTCAGCTATATTGGTTTCATTCTGGACGTGCGATTTTTGTTGTGACTTTATACTGATTCGATCAGAACGACGTATATTTGTTTTTATCAGGACTTCAGTTATACTGATTTCAGGCCTAACTCCATTTTCTACTTTATTTTTACAACCAACTATTTTTATTTGTATTATTTCAATAGGAGTGAATCACCTCTCAGAAAATAATCCTTTGCATGTCACCGAACCATCTACCCTTGTTTATGTCTTCGAAGTCTTTATTTATGCGCCGCTCTTCTTGTATCATCCTGCTGAGAGGACACACACACACACACACACACACATTCGGTCGTCTTCCATTAAGAGACGCGGGCCACCGACTACTTCCCCCTAAGTGCTAAACGAGGTGATTAAGATGCAAAAGGGACGTGTGTTATCCTGCGACCTGGCGAGAGTAGTTGCAGTTTTGGAGGGGAAGGGGGGAGGTGGTGGCTGAGGACCGGGTCAGGATTGGGGAAGAGGTTTAGAAGGGTGTTTTTGGCGGGGTTTGGGGAGGGGGAGGAGAAGCGTTCTGTGTTAGGTGTCTGTTTGGGAAGATGAAAGAGCGAGGTGGTCTGTTCAAATGTATGAGGAAGGGGGAAAGGATGAAGAGGGATAATGTTAGCTGCGAAAAAAAAAAGAATTGACTAATGATGGGAATAAAGTTGGTCTGAAATTCTGAGTTGTTCGTTGCAGGGTTTAATAAAGTGTGCTTTAAACTGGTGTAAAAAGATGTTTTAAAATCAACTGACGATAACTAACGGTGCCGATTTCTTTTTTAAATACAATTTGAATATAAGTTGGTTTGAAATAATCTGAGGAAAAAAGTACGTAAGTGAAGTACAGGTGTTTTGAAATTATGTAGTATATTAAGTGTTAGAAAGGCGCGTGTGAATCCAGCGAATAATGTTAAATTGAAAGTATTTGTGCTATGCATTGAGAGAAATCACTTTCTAAATGAAGTGCATGATGTGGATTTTCAGTTTCAAGTTATTTTCTGAAAGATAAAGTATGTAAATAAAGTGAATAAACGTGACAGAAAAATAATTCAGGAATTTTTGTTATACAGTAAGCAAAGTCTAAAAAATACCCATCAGCAAAGTATTTTTTTTTTTTACAATCTTCGAAGCATACTGTTCGCTGAAGGGAAAAATAAATTATTAAAATTCTGAATCGTTCCATTGGAGGAATTTAAATTTTTCCAGGAGCCGTGGCTGTTTTTGTTATAGTTCTTTGAATATTCATCACCCCTGCTAGTATTTATGTTAATACTTGCTTTTGTTTATGCTTTGTTTGTTGTCTAGGACGAATCTGCATGGATAATTGCGTTTAAGTCGACCACATTTCAAAGGAATCCCCAGCTCTTCGGTAGACACTACCGAGAGAGAATTGTTTGTATTTTTATGTTTTATTGTTCTGTTTATTTCCCTGATATCTAATTTTCGTCTATATTTGGTTGATCTTCGTTGTATATTTTCTTTCACCTATGAGTTTTTTTTTTTTTGTCATAAATAATATTTAAACGAATGGCGAGGTAATGGTTGAGATGGTACTTATGATCTATACTCTATAGTATAATAATAATAATAATAATAATAATAATAATAATAATAATAATAATAATAATAATAATAATAATAATAATTATTATTATTATTATTATTATTATTATTATTACTACTACTACTACTACTACTACTACTACTACTACTACTACTACTACTACTACGTGAAGAGAGGGACATAACGTGTGAAATAGTAAAAAAATGGACGATATCTCTGGATCAGGATAGGAAGTCTTTACAGGCGTTTTTATTTTTAAGGCTTAAAGGGCTCAAAGTCATTTTAAGACTTTTGGAATGTATACACTCGTCTGTAACTGCTGCAAGTATAATTATAAAGTAAAAGAGCACTGAAAAGTGTGTCTCCTTCCTGTATCAGAATTAGTCTGATGTTATCATAAGCCCGGATTGGACTGGCGAATTTGATACCTGTTTTGAGAACTTTTTGCGGGCCTTAGTCTTGCGGTTTTTAAGTGCATTGTTTCTTTTTTTTTTCCGGCTTGACACGCGTGTTTCTTATGTTTATTGCGGCTGACAACGCTCCTTTGCTTTATCTGTGAATGCCAAACATGTACTGGAGTACTGTATGTTTGCGTGTTTTTTGGGCCTGTTGTTGAGACATATTTTAGTGCTGAAGCAATAGCTTTTTATTTTGTTGTTTATGGATCTTGCGTATTTGCTCTTGTCACACCACACACACAAACAGACATGTATATACATACATACATACATACATACATACATACATACATACATACATACATGTACGTATGTATATGTACATATATATATCTATGCATATTATATATATACCTATACATATATATATATATATATATATCTGTGTGTAATATGTATGTATGTATGCATGTATATCAGTAGTAAACTGCTTCCACGGATGGGTGGCTCCTAAGGAAAAGCAGGACACAAGTCACTAGCACATTCATCCATGTACCTGCTGAATAAAAAAACTTCTTCCTGTACAGAAGGCTTCTAAAACATTAGCCCCTTCATATAACTAACACGAATTGCTAATGTTTTCAGTAATTATCGAGTTAGTCTGTACCCAATTAAAAACTGAAACATACAAATACTTAAGACTCATACACAGAGTTATACCGGTTGATTTGATCGCCGATGGGTCTGTCACCCATGGAGATGAAGGGTGGGCGTTGATGGAGGGTGTGTGTTGGAGAGGGTGGGAGGAGGGGGTCGCTGTTGAGAGAAGGGAGGTCGATCCTATCTGACAATAAAAATCTCAGTCTCGGCTCAATCAAGGTCCGGATGGTCGTGTGACAGCTTTACAGTTTCACACTGACACCTTTTTTGTATGTTTTTATAAACTTTTTTTTTCTATTGTACTAGTTTTTTTTTATTTCTTGTTCTCGATTATATATTTTTATTACATCAGTATCCGAAAGTGGAGTTTGAGAAATCGTCTCGTGATATTATTTCTTTTTCGTCATTCGGTCATCTAGATTTTGCTTGTATCATTCTTTTTATTTATTTAATTGCCTGGTCAGTATGGGAACGTGAATTCTGAAAAATCGGCTTTTTATTTATGTAAATTTTTGTTCAAAAATATTTCTTTTATTTTCATACTAAAGTACTTCTGTCCGTATTTTGTATAAGGATCCAAAAGCCAGTTATAGAATATTGCCCTAAAATTATATTATTATGGTTGAAATTTTATTTGCTTTTGCTCTATGCAATTTTTATTTTGTTTGAGCACCCACTATACATACATGCTTAGATATATACAATATTCATACATACTTGTATGTAAATATTTATGTCTGCGGTTGAGGTGTGTGTGTGTGTTGTGTTTCGTATTATCAATCTCCTCTGCTTGTAAGGAATTACTTTCAACTTTCATCTTTCATCTTTAAATGACAGTACATTCATTGACGTTCATTTGCAATGTTAAAATTGTATTCATGTACTGAATCATATGAGTCGTGGGTCCAAAAATACTTTTTCCCCCCTTCTGCCAAGCTTTGGAATTTTCTCCCTGCTTTAGCTTTTCTGACTTGTGAAACTCCTCTTATAAAAGTTTGGCCTGTCGCTTCGCTTCCTTCGGCTTAAGTGACTGTTGGTTGTGACGCTTGATAATTCACAATCAATCGATCGGTCATTCAGTTTTTCGGGTTTAACCCCCACTCTTTGTCCTTCCTTATTCATTTTCATGTTTCCATCGGGCCTGGGCAACCTACGGACACGAGGTTGCCCCGTTCCATTGACCTCCAAGCACTACCTATTATATTTTCAACAAATAAATACTGTTAGTTTTATTAAACAGGGAAGGGGATTGATTTTCCCCAACACTTAATTTCTGTTTCCTTTTAAATTGCTTTCACTGACATGTAACAATGTTTCTTGTAAAAGAAATTAATTATAACCTTTTACGGATTTGACTAAAGTTTTCAGGTTTTTCCTGCAAAAATCTAAAAACTTGAGCCAAACTCTATAACCAGTTATAACTGGTTGACAAGAAATTAATGTTCTTAAGAATTTAGCTTTATAGAAAAAACGTTTGCATTGATTAATAGGTGTTTGTAATTCACCCTACCCTCACAGTGTGGCTACTGTATGGATGAGAAGTGTATAGTTCTTAAAAGGATTTTATCTTGTCATTTAACTTTCACCAGTTTTATTACTGGCGACAACTAGTTTTTCCTTTCTTTTTTGTATCCTTCAGTATGCAATAAAAGAGGAGCTATTAATGTTAAAAGGACAAGAAATTTTTTTAGCACCATTAATAGGCGTAGTTAATAGCTATAGTCGCTATAATTTGTTAATCCAGCTACTCCCATAAAATCAGAGGTAGTATTCCTCGTTGTTATTCTTTTGGTTTTGTGTAGTGTGTTTTTGTTGTTCATCAGTGAATGGCATTGGCTTTAATTATCTCTGTGGGTTTTTGTCTAAGTACACATTTGATACTCTCTAAAGTTTGTATGTAAGTATGTATGTCAACATAAAGGAAAGAAGCAGTGGCTTTTAAATAGATATGTACGTGTTTATATACCTTTACAGTGTGTGGTATGAATGGAAAATGGTATCATTGAGATAAGTTTGTATGTATGTATTTATGCATGTAAGTATGCATACATAAGTTAAGTATATCTTAGTTTAATCAGACCACTGAGCTGATTAACAGCTCTCCTAGGGCTGGTCCAAAGGATTAGATTTATTTTACGTGGCCAAAAATCAACTGGTTACCTAGCAACGGGACCTACAGCTTATTGTGGAATCCGAACCACATTATGACGAGAAATGAATTTCTATCACCAGAAATAAATTCCTCTAAATCTTCATTAGCCGGTCGGAGAGTCGAACGCTGGGCCAACAGCGTGCTAGCCGAGAGCTCTACCCACCCCACCAATGAAGAACTTGTGTGCATACATAGAAAGAGTGGCTTTTCAGTAGATGTGTATGTGTTTATAAATCTTTACTACGTATAGTATTAATAGAAAAGAGTGTTTGGTGTATAACCTTTGAGATAAGTACAATATGTATGTATGTATGTATGTATGTATGTATGCATTTATGCATGTATGTATGCATATATATGATGGGGAGTCAAATTCCAAACAAAATACTTTCTAGTAAAGTATAGAAGTGGAGTAGAAATTCTGGACACGAGGAAGAAAAAATAGATAAAAAAAACTGTCCACATTCCAGCTAGTTCCTTTTGTTTTGGTGAGGTAATCCTTCCTAGTTAATGAAATGAAAAGTATATATATATATATATATATATATATATATATATATATATATATATATATATATATATATATATATATATATATATATACACATACATGCATGCATGCATGCATACATACGCTACATAAACACATACATAAACATATACATAATATAGTTAAAATGAAGAACGTAGGACATACTCTGCAGTAACGTTTTTGTCCTCATTTATTTTTGCATTCGCCATAACATGGAACGAACGTCAAACAGAAAATTGTAACCTTCCTAGGATGACGTCACTGGCTATTATGATATCGCTTTTCCGCAGAGACACACGCCTGCCCAATAAATCTGTCTTCTTGTTTACTGTGTTTCATCTCGTGGCTTGAATATCAGTTGTGGCCTTGCTGGTTTCGTGGGAGTTTGTCGATGGTGGATCCCGCGCGTTCTTTTTGAAATTAGGAGGGGAAAAGGGTGATAATAATAATAATAATAATAATAATAATAATAATAATAATAATAATAATAATAATAGTTCTTTTGTATTCCTCTGATATTTGCCATTTTATTTGGCAGTATTGTCGATTTCGATCTTTGACGTCAGAAATGTGTCCTAGGATGCTTTTGATAGGGATCTGTCTGAATGTCTCAAGTGTACTAAATTTTTGTGTGGTTCTTACATTATTGTTAATTTTACCCAGTGTGTCTAACTATCAAGTTGAACCCATGTTAAACGGTAATTTACGAAGTACTGTTTTTAACTAACAGCTCAATATATATATATATATATATATATATATATATATATATATATATATATATATATATATATATATATATATATATATATATATGTGTGTGTGTGTGTGTGTGTGTATGTACATGTGTGTGTGTGTGTGTGTGTGTGTGTATGTACATATATATATATATATTATATATATTAATAACAGGGCCTCATTTAAACTGGATGGTATCCAGCAGAGGTATTTATTCAGGAAAAGTTACTATCTTTCTAGGACTAACTGTCCTCATCGTCTGGTATCTATTATCAATTACATTAATGCACAGAACAATTGTGTAAGTGATAAAGTTCATATATATATATGTATATATATATATATATATATATATATATATATATATATATATATATATATATATATATATATATATATATATATATATTGCTTGAAGAATATTGTAACCTCTATTTTTATACATTATATAAATTGACGAATGTAGTACGAGTAAGTTTCCCTTAAGTTGTTACTCATCGCGTTGGCTGACATGAGAGAGAGATTTGACCTGCTTTTGTTCCAAATACCGAAGAGTGAAATCTGATGATTACGTAGTGTAGCCTTGGTGTCGTATTTCATATCGCCACTTTATTCTGCATTGCCGCGCAGGATTATGGCGCCCTTTTGTTGTATATTGCCATTTTGTTGCTTAGTGAGTTCATTGCCTTTTTGGGCAAGCCTTGGAAGAGAGATTGCATTCAATTATTTTAAGTATTTGTGTAGTCTTTTATTTAAGTAACCATTTTTAAATTAGTTTTGGTTACCCATCGATTCATTTACTGACTTCATTGTCTACTACATTTCTTTGAGTGACATTCAACTTTTTTTTACTGGTTATTAATATTTGTTTTTCGTGACGGTAGCTTTTTTTTTTAGCCAGTCAAACTTTTCTCAACCTTTTTTTGTCTTTTATTTTATAAATTAATTTTGCTTTAATCCGTATCTATTAAATTTTTTCTACAGTTTTAAAGGCCAGTTGTGGCAATTTTCCGATGATTTCTCGTTGAACTTTTAATCATGATTCGCTAAATCTTTATATGAAAAGAAAAACACTTCAAGGAAAAAGGCTGGGGTCAGGGGGGCGCCGAAGGAACGTCGAGGGAGGCTGCTGTGGTCAGACCTCTTGACCGCAAGGCGAAGAAGAAGCGGTGCTAAGGGAGGAACAGTACAGAGGAAAGAAGAGGTGGGATAACAGTCGTGAAAGAAATGGGCGAGCAATGGGTTGAAAAGAGAGACGGCAGGAAAAAGGGAAATGTTAAAACTAAATCGAAGGGTCGATGATACACCAAATCGTGCTTTATAAAATACGGTACCAAAGATGATGCCTTGGGCACAGAGAAACGATTTCCCCGTTTATTAGAGTTAAAGTTGACGAGACCGGGCAGATGTCATGGAAGAATCTGGTTGGGAATAAGCAAAAATGTTATGAATTTCTGGGTCAACTATTCCTTGCAGGCATTTCAAAATGTCACTGGTATGAGATACTGCCTTTTGTTTCTTATAAACTGATCATACTCGCTTAACGCTTGAGTTACGGTAAGTGATCGAATTTGGCCATTCCATAATGACCTTTTTATAGTTGAGCGTCGTAGGATGAAAGACTTGAGATCGCGTGCCCTTCCCTGGTGCCTGGATGAGGATGGCAACTATTCCCTTTCCATGGTTCCCATAGGGAGGAAGTTGTTTTCACTGTTAAATTAGTAGGTGGTATTCTTCACAAGTCAATTGTTTTGATTACATTATTACGTGTTTTATAGTTTGACCTTAATCGTTGGGGAGTATTTAAAGGCAAGTGTGGGGTCTACACTGTTATTGTTCAAGAAAATGCTCTATAAAGGCTTTTTTTCAACTTTTGGAATTAAACAAGTTTTTTTTCAATATATTTTAGCGTTCAAGGACCATTACTGTCATGACGGCAGTTAATTTTTTTTAATGATAGTAATGACAACAGGAGCAACAACTATAATAAATGTAATAGTGATGGTGAGAGTTATGACGACGTATAATCGTAATAACAATTACAACAGCGCAGTGATGCAGAATTAGCAACAAAACATCATTTACAGTTTTAGTGATATAGTAGAAATAATGAAATAATGTATTAACAGTACTATGAAATGAATATATATATATATATATATATATATATATGTATATGTATATGTATATATATATGTATATGTATATATATATTATATATATATATATATATATATATATATATATATATATATATATATATATATATATATATATATAGGAGTAAGAAAAGTTAAAGAAGACAAAGAGATAAAGTGCGATTACTAGGAAACAATAGAAGATGAAAGCAGGCCAGACGGAAGTGAGAAGAGACCCTCGAAAGAGGGATAGTAAAAATGAATTAAAAAAATAAAAGAATCCAAAAGAAACGCGGTGAAAATAAATGTATAGAAAAAAAGGAGACCCTTAACGACCCTACTGTCGTCATGTAACTACCGTTAACGTACGACTTTGTGTCGTGTGGTTTTTGCGGCCTTGTCGAAACCACCCGTTCCTCCTCCCCCTCCTCCACCTCCTCCTACCCCCTCCCCTACATCACGAACAACCCCCCCTCCCCTTCCCTTTCTTTCATGCCCCTTACGGATTAATAAAGAATAATCCGCTAATGAAGTGGCTGCGTCGTTAAGGCGTGAAAAGGCCATTAGACTGGTTGAGATCGTCTGTGGTTGTTTAGTGTTTTTTATTCTCTTGTTTTTTAACCATTCATATTTAATGGTTTTATTATGACGATAGATTATTATTATTATTATTATTATTATTATTATTATTATTATTATTATTGATAATAATAATAATAATAATAATAATAATAATAATAATATTATAATAATAATGATATCTTTTATTTCAGGTCAGGACCATAGACAGAGAATAAACTGGGCAGAAGCAATAGTGCACAAAATTTAGATACACTGGATAAAAAGTTATAATAATAAACGGTTGCACCTAAACAGTTGCTCAGAAGAACTGTAATAACAGTAATCATAATAGTAGTGCTGATAACACTAATAATGATGATAATGTCAGTAGTATAGTAGGATTGCAGTTTATGATAATTATACTTTTGGCTGCTGGGTACATTTAGCACTAAATTGTCAGCATAGTGCTGGTATTAATTCTAGCCTACTACTACTAGTACTACTGATGATAATAAAAAAAACTAGTTTCTTCACTAATAAAAGAAGTGGACTAATAAAAGAAGTGTGGACAGAAAAGATTTCACGTAAAAATATTAAAATGTTGTCTTAATTGTCCAACGAATATCACAAATAGACTTGATTTGTCTTGAGAACTTTGCTGACGTATGTTCCATTATGTCCTTCGAAGAATATTTCTGATTTTCGTTTTCCTTTTCCAAGTTTTCAGAGGGAAGATTTTTTTTCAAGCTTTAATATCTATATAATTTCTCTGGGTTTCTTCTGAGAGCCACAATCACATAATTGAAATGCGAACGTCCCTGAAACGATACAGTGCATTTTGGCTGATATTAGCTGGTTATATACACACATTTATATTCTTTTATATGCCTATATCCAGCAATTTATTTCCTGGTATGCCTGTTTCCAGAAATTTATTTCTCGGTTCAAGTCTCTCTTCAGAAAGGTACATTTCCTTTACCTGCGAGCTTGAGGTTGGGTAGGCCTGTGCGAGCTTTTGTAGCCCTCTCTCTCTCTCTCTCTCTCTCTCTCTCTCTCTCTCTCTCTCTCTCTCTCTCTCTCTCTCTCTCTCTCGAGCTGTAGTGGCTCTCTCTGGTACGTTAGAATACAATTAAAAGCATAAAAACGAAAACCCACTCGTTTACGAGCTTTTTGTTTGCTTGTTTTTTCTAGAATCAATTTGTTATAGCCGTATGGCGATGCTATCGCTCTTTGACCATCGGGAATCGATTTTTAAGGAGGCTGCGTGGACCCTATACATTCTTTCATGGACTCTATAAAAGTGATTTGTTTCGGTGTTTAATTTCTCTGGCAGCGCTTTCAAATATTTATGGATCTTTCGTCTTTCAGTCCCACGGCTGTCTTTTCAGGTACAATTCGGGAATAGTAATTGGATGGGTAATTTAAAAGCTGCGAATACATGTGGGGAGTAATAGTTTATTTTTATTTTTATGGGCGTTTTGTATTGAATAAGATTTTACTGAATCTTCAGTTGTCCTCATTTTTGAAATTCTGGAAAAGTAATAATAATAATAATAATAAATAATAATAATAATGATAATAATGGATAAAAAGACCCATTTGAAGCAAAGAAATGGTGTATAATTTAACCAACACATCTTCAATACTACACGTGTTAGATACGTCTTTATTCTGGGCATTTTGAACATGGTTGTTGGATAATGATATTATTAAACGTTGGACCATTGTAATTATACCGTAGGTCTATTGATTGTGTTCTCTTGAAATGGGGGTTATTGATTTTAAGTAAACATGGGAAATCTAGGCCTATGGTGTAGAAAGAACTAATTGACTTTCACCATTCGCCTGGCAGAAGCACATATCGAATATAATTCCCTTTGGGTGTGAGTCGTGTGTATAGTAAATTCGATAGTAAGTGATGTTATTGAATAAAGAAGTATATATATATATATATATATATATATAAATATATATATATATATATATATATATATATATATATATATATGTACACTGTATGTGTATATTATATATATATGTACATCTATATATATATATATATATATATATATATATATATATATATATATATATATTGTACGTGCATATTTATATGGTAAGAGAGAGAGAAGGAATGTCGAATACTTTTTCAAGAGTGACAAATTCCTTCCACATTTGTTCGGAGGGGATGAAAGGAGAGAGAGAGAGAGAGAGAGAGAGAGAGAGAGAGGGAGAGGTGTTAGATAAAATGAGGTGTTAACGTCCAGGTTTAGTATTCAGGTTGATTTACGGTGGACGATTTTTTTTTTATTCTTTCATTACATTTGGTTGTTTCTTGTCTGGTGACGATAGAATTTGCCAGGTATGTTGAGGTTGATTTTTTCGTGGAATATTTAAATAATTTCAGCGGCGAATGGATCGCTATATACACGTATAGGGGATCATATTAAATTATTTAGTTAAAGGACGAACATGTTATTTTCGTTGGCCGCTTCACCTCTGAGCCCCTGTTAAGGAGGAAAGACATTTATATACACACGCACAGTAGAATATATATATATATATATATATATATATATATATATATATATATATATATATATATATTTGTTTGTGTGTGTATGTATATATATATATATATATATATATATATATATATATATATATATATATATATATATATCCCTTTTTGCATTCTTCTTATAGAAAGGTGGCTCTCGACTGTGTTAATTGAATAAGGTTGCTAGTTTTAAGATTGTCTCACCTGCATTTAGAGCAAACTGCTTATTTCTGAACTTTTATGTGTTTATGTCTTTATTTGTAAGCATCCACTGTATGCATAGTAAAGGTTTACTTTTAATGTTCGGCAGCTCATTATGTGACATTATTAAACTCAGTCACAGACTGAATATAAAAACTTACTTGAAGAGTTTTTGCGTAATATGTCAGTTCAAGGACTTGGCAGTGAAACTAGGCATTAAGTTGTCATCCAACACGGGAATTGTGTTGAAGGCTCATTAGTAAGTGGTGATGTTGGAGAAAAGCGTGCTTTGAGTTCAAGAGTGAATCTGAAACCAAGTGGCGCAAATTTCGCCGTTACTCTAGAAAGGATCTAGTTTCCTTTGCGACTGTCAAATGATATGCAATTAATAAAACTCGAGGACCAACGGTCAGTGAAGTTGGAATCTATTACTTACACTAACCCGTGATTAGTCAGATATTATATGTAGTTTTCGCGAGGTCTAGGGAACTATGGGGTGCTGCAATTCAAATACTAAAAACAAACACGCAAGGAAAACGTAGAGGAAATTAGATAACGAATAGTGTTGGGTACGTAGAGATATTGGGTTAGTGAAAAGGTCTGTCTTGATATTTTTTTCTTTTTTTGTATGTATTTTGATTTGAATGTAGTTTTTAAGTCAAAAAGGTTTCAATTTCTTTTGTATGTTATTATGATTAATAAGGTACTTTGTATAGACAACAAATTATTTTTACCCAAGTATACAGTTGAAATATAAAGGAGATTATTGATATCTTAGTTATCAAATCCTTTGGATTTTCTACACGTCAGCCTGGTAAAAATAATAATAATAATAATAATAATAATAATAATAATAATAATAATAATAATAATAATAATAATAATAATGAAGGAAGATAACGACTTTCGTCGTTTTCGTGATTAAAGTAAAACCAATTCAAATTTTTTTTCGTTTATTTCCTCTGGATAGCTTATGTTTTATTTGTTTCACGAAAACCAATTTATTTGTGCGTAACACCCGGATCAAGTAAAATATTCATAATACTGCATACAAAAATAAGTTCCACAATATCCAATAATAATAACAGTAAGATTGTATCTGCAGATGAATATTAAGCTTTATTAACGCTGACATTTTTATTAGGGGCAGGGTCCCATATATGTGAATGAAGAGAAAGCCTTGTGGGCGGGGCAACTCTTAATACAAACGCCATTGTTCATCCTTTGCCTTATTTATGTGGCTTCTTGTACATTCAGTATGCGTCGTTATTACCGATATGATTTATATTGTCAATATATTGGTGATAAGTCTTATAGTATATATATATATATATATATATATATATATATATATATATATATATATATATATATATATATACACATATATATATATGTATACACATATAATATACAGTACATA
This sequence comes from Macrobrachium rosenbergii, assembly GCF_040412425.1. Lineage (NCBI taxonomy): Eukaryota > Metazoa > Arthropoda > Malacostraca > Decapoda > Palaemonidae > Macrobrachium > Macrobrachium rosenbergii. The sequence goes on from NC_089758.1 coordinate 13,269,539, forward strand.
CATAAACATACATATATATATATATATATATATATATATATATATATATATATATATGTATATGTGTATATATTATATAATATACAGTACATACATAAACACACACACACACATACATATATATATATATATATATATATATATATATATATATATATATATATATATATATATATATATATATATATATATGTAAAGTCTTCCTCGCCCTATCCTAAACCAGTGATAACCGGAAGACATTATCGCCTTCTCACTGCGCGATATTTCGGTCAGTGATTGATTACCCCGTCAGCGATGTATCTCAGAATCCTCTCTTTCCTTATCGTGTGGCGAAGGGTTGAAGGCATAACGATGATTACGGCCCCTGGCGGAACTAATGAAGTTTCTGCTTATTTACAGAGTGTGTGCTTGCGCGTTAACAGCTCGAGTGGAGCTGTCCAATATTTTATGCGTATTGGCGCTCTCCCAGGTGTATTCCTGTATTCCTTGAAAGCCAGGTGTCACGTGTAGGCCGGGAGATGACATTACGAGGGCTGGGACTGAAAAGGAATTTAAGGAAAAAGGATTATTATTATTATTATTATTATTATTATTATTATTATTATTACTAAAGATATAAGTCGTTGGCCTTTTTTTATAAATAATGGTTGGTATTCATAAGAAGAATAATCAAGAACTTTAAACTTTTCATAAATAAAAAAATGTTGAAAAAATATAGTTGCCAAAAAAAAGTCCATTCAGCAGATGATAAATATAATAATGAGATAAGGAAAGAAATTAAAAGGATCTTTAAGTGATTCCCATCTTTGACTGCGTAGCACAAATAGCCATTAGTAACCAAAGTGCGCATGCGTGCTTGTTAGGACGCCTATACGCACAGTCGCTGACCTCAGTCGTAATTTGATATATTTCGTATCCTCACTCCTCGGCTCTAATTTCATCTTCCCTTTTCAAGTTTTTCTTATTGCCTAATCTTCATCGTCCCTATCGTCTCTGATAGATGTTTCACTTGTGTTTTTGCCTTTTTAGTTTTCTGCAAAAATAAAACAACTGTCGGCGTTGTCTGTGCGTCCGCACTTTATTCTGTCCGCACTTTTTTCTGTCCGCCATCAGATCTTAAAAACTACTGAGGCTAGTGGGCTGCAAATTGGTATGTTAACCATCCACACTCCAGTCATCAAACATACAAAATTGCAGCCCTCTAGCCTCAGTAGTTTTCATTTTATTTAAGGTTAAAGTTACCCATAATCGTGCTTCTGACAACGATATAGGATAGGCCACCACCGGGACGTGTTGAAAGTTTCATAGGCCCCGGCTCATACAGCATTATACCGAGACCACGGAAAGATAGACCTATTTTCGGTGGCCTTGGTTATACGCTGTAGCGGCTGGACAGAAAACTCGATTGCGCCGAAGAAGTTTCGGCGCACTTTTTACTTGTATATTCTGGACTGCTTTTATGAGTTCCTTGGCCTCTGTTCAGTCCCTTATATTTACTTTTTAATTGACCCTATCTTCTCCCTCTCCTTTGCTCTTCTCTCTAGACCTTTATCCCCCTTTTTTCCCCGTTTCAATTTTTCCATTTTTAATCCCCCTTCCATTTTTATCTCTTTCATTTATCTCGTTCTTCTATTTCGTATAAGTTATCTTCTCCCCCTCCTCTATTTTTATGTATTTTTCTGTTGTGTCCCCTATTCTGTTCCTATATTTTTATCCCATCTCTTTCAGTGGTCTGGTTAAACTATTTTAATAATATTATTTTAATGATAATAATATTTCATCTCTCTTTCTTGTGCTATCCCAATCCCTTGTAGCCACTTCATCCTTCCTTTCTTTTTCCTCTTCATTTCCATCATAATTCATCTCCGTTCCTCCTTTTTTTTTATTCCGATTCCTTCTTCCTTCAGATTCCTTCTTAGTACTTTCTTTATTCTCTTCTGTTCTTCTTCTTATCCTGTCCATTTTAATCTTTCACTTCTTCACATACTTTCTTAAGCCTCAGTTTCCTTTTTGTTTCTCTTCTCTTTCTCTTTCATTGATACTTTCCTCTCCGTTAATTCCTGCTCTATTCTTCCTCTTTCATTCCTGCCTCTTCTTCGTCTTAATCGCCCTCCCCATCCTCCTCCTCCTCCTCCTCCTCCTCCTCCTCCTCCTCCTCCTCCTCTCCCATCCAGACGACGGGAGACAGACAGCTTTCCTCTCATCTGTCCTCGGTGGCTGTTTAGCCAAAGGCGCGGAGACGTCCTATGACTCATGGCTGATGGAAAACTCACGACTTTTCAACATCATCTCGTTCTTCTTCTCTTCTTCTTCTTCTTCTTCTTCTTCTTCTTGCTTGCTTGCTTGCTTGTTTTGTCGTAGCTTTACTCGTTATTGCTATGATTGCTGTTGTTGTCCTGCGTCTTCTTAGTGGTACTGTAAATATTATTGCTGTACTGCATCTTCCTATTATTATTGTAAATATTATTGTTGTCCTGTATCGTCTTACTGTTATTTTAAATATTATTGTTGTACTGTCTTCTTGTTATTGTAAATATTATTGTTGTACTGCGTCTTCTTATCGTTATTGTAAATTTTACTGTTCATAAAATCCTTTCAGACGAATACTATACCCATACATCATTTTTCACAGTTCGTGGTGTGCTTAGATTCGCATTATTGTTGCTGCGGTCGCAATCTTATATATTTATATACCGATGAACCCAACGTGGTCAATCGACGTACACACTTCCTGGTTACTTTCACGTTGGGCAAACGCTCTTGTCTTCGTGTCTCGGAAACCCGATACGGCATTCATTTGGCTGATCAGCGGGCGGTTCACGCTTTGAAATTCCCGGGAGAAGATACTGAACGAATTTCTTAATAATTTTGTGAAAAAAATTCTCTCTCTCTCTCTCTCTCTCTCTCTCTCTCTCTCTCTCTCTCTCTCTCTCTGTGTGTGTGTATGTGCTCCTCGGGCCGCAATGTAACCTACTGCTGCTCACACCAGACTCTGGAGTCATAGGTTTGTTGCAAGCTTTAAGGATTATCTTTTTTTGGGTGAGATCTTTAGCCCTAAAACGTGCTTCTTCAGGTAATCACGGTGAGTTAACTATATTCCTACATTAAGTAATAAAATTTACAATCTAAAACAATGGCCAGTGGAAGTTACTGTTTTAAATTGTATATTTCGTTATTATTGATTAGATACTAACATAATGTAGAAATATAATTATGATGATAATTGATAATTACATGGAGAAGAGGCGATACGCAGATAGAAACGCAATATTCTTAGTTTCTTGTCTTTTCTGATTAATTTTATAACTTATGTTTACTTTATTCTATAAACAAATGTGCTTGCAAGCGCAAGGCTCAGGTTTTGGTAGGTTGTGTAAAAAATATTTTATATGCACGTGCACATTCTTATGCGTATATATTTATATGTTTATGAACTGAATACATCCAATTATTCTTTGAAAATTCACACATGTGCTCATGTGTACCCGTGGGATCCTGTACGACAGTAAGTTTTGCTTGGCCTTTCTAGTCGAGGTGAGCTGCCAAACGTATAACTCTTAATACTTACCTTCACTTTGTGATTTGAATTAGGAAATATCGTACACTTGTGCATATGACATCTGACAGTTGAATGTTCTTGCTTTATTTCTGTAATAATACTACTACTGCCACTGACTACTGTTTACATTATTATTTTCATAATTATTATGACTGGTACATTTAGCGACATCTTCCAAATGACTTAATGTAAAGTAGCATGTGTTTAACCTTGATGAATCTTCAGTCTCTCTCTCTCTCTCTCTCTCTCTCTCTCTCTCTCTCTCTCTCTCTCTCTCTCTCTCTCTCTCTCATAAGCAAATTTTAAACCCGGTTAAATGCAGTGATGGATAATATTTTGAAAATGTATGGGATTTACAAGTGCTAATATGATGATACTACAGTATAGGCCTATGTGGGTGATCTGGTGATAGCATTAGTCAAACGAGAGAGAGAGAGAGAGAGAGAGAGAGAGAGAGAGAGAGAGAGAGAGAGAGAGAGAGAGAGAGTGTGTGTGTGTGTGTGTGTGTGTGTAATTAACATCTAAATTAACAATTATCTGTATCTCCTCCTTAATCTAACTCAGGATCTCTCTCTCTCTCTCTCTCTCTCTCTCTCTCTCTCTCTCTCTCTATCAGCGTTCGCCCTATTGCTTTATGTCGCCCACGCGGAGTTAGTCAAAAGCTTTCTCTTGGGGCACCTGGTTTGTTTTGCACAGGTCCTGGTTTCGCATCGATTGTAAATAGGTCATAGGAAGAGAAAAAGAAGGAGAGAGAGAGAGAGAGAGAGAGAGAGAGAGAGAGAGAGAGAGAGAGAGAGAGAGAGAGAGAGAGCAAAAGTTGATATGGATGCTGAGTTAGACTGAGAAGGATATACAGATAGTAGTTAATTTAGATGTTAATTTACAGAGAGAGAGAGAGAGAGAGAGAGAGAGAGAGAGAGAGAGAGAGAGAGAGAGAGAGAGAGAGAGAGAGAGAGAGAGAGAGAGAGAGATTACGGGAAGAATAAGATCAGTAAAGAAGAAAAAATGCATAAATATCAATATGAATAAGAAATGGAAAAAGAAACAACCAGTAGATTTAAGTGAAACGATTAAGCAAGGCTAAAGCAACAGTAAAAAAATAGCATATTAAGTGAAATTGTAATAACGATACCAAAACTTAGAGAAACAATAACAGTATAGATAAAATGGAAAGAATGGGTAGATAGAATCGAAAACTATTAATATCAAAAGGTAAACTTATTAAGAGAGAGAGAGAGAGAGAGAGAGAGAGAGAGAGAGAGAGAGAGAGAGAGAGAGAGAGAGAGAGAGAGAGTAACAGAAGAAATTATCAGTACATTTCAGTAAAACGATAAAGTAAGGCTAAGGCAGCAGTAAAGAAAAAAATAGTAGATTAAGTAAAAGTGAAATAACGATACCAACAATTAAAGAAACAATAACAGTTTAGATAAAATGGGAAAAATGGATAGAAGTTAAAACTATTAATAGCAAAGGTAAACTTATTAATAGAGAGAGAGAGAGAGAGAGAGAGAGAGAGAGAGAGAGAGAGAGAGAGAGAGAGAGAGAGAGAGAGAGAGAAAAATTACATTTAAGCAAAACGAAATAGTAAAGCTAAAGCAACGGTAAAGAAAAATAGTAGATTAAGTAAAATTGAAATAAGGATACCAAAGGTAAACTTATTAGGAGAGAGAGAGAGAGAGAGAGAGAGAGAGAGAGAGAGAGAGAGAGAGAGAGAGAGAGAGAGAGGTAACAGTAGAAGGCGGGAGACAGGGAGTAAGAATGTGATGAAAGTAGAATATATCAAATGCTCATTAATGAGAACGAAGTAGTCACTCGCCATCTTCTTATCAGTCGGAGCAGATAAGGACGGATGGAGGGCGTGCAGCATCAGAGAGAGAGAGAGAGAGAGAGAGAGGAATAAAAAAAAAATATTGCTTCAAGTCTTTGTCACAAGAACGCACTTTCTAAGCATCTACGAGCATCTTCTGTCTTCTACTTCTTGTGACTGGTGTTTGGAACTCGGGGACATGTACGTGTGCATGCATGTACGTGCTTTCGTGACATCATCTTGATGTAAATGTGAATCTAACACCAAAATATATATATATAGATTTTTTTAAAGTGGGCATTTAGGGTAGAATTTTGGTGACAAAAATGATTGAAGGTACCGGCAAACTTGATCGGGTCACATAGCCTGTAATGAGATGCAATGACTAGTCGCCTTCACAGGCGAGGCTGATAAGGGGGTTTGAAAATAAAAAGCAGCATTCGAAAAAATTATGAAAATTAATGCTTCAAGAATCAGGTTTGGCGGTCTGAAAGCAGACACATGCTCATGATTACGCTCGAACTTTTTAAATGAGTGATATTTTTTTTAATGTAAGAGAAAATCCTTGAAGTATTGGTTTATTCGGGCGTGCGCGCGCGTACTATTATCTTAATTCAGTACTTTCGTTCATAAGAGTTTTTCATCAATTGGCTGTGAACCTAATAACTTTCATATTTATATTTTATCATAGTTATAAAGATCACACAATGTACACACGCACACAAACAACCTGACGTTAAGTATAGTATTCACGTGTCAGATTTCTGATTTTACGAGCAAGCAAACACGCATGCACTGAATACATCAAAACTCATTTTTATGCAGGTACAACAGACACACTTTTGGCTCGAGGAAAACTGTGTGTGTGTGTATTTATGCTAAAGCACATGTGTTACCTTGTATAGAGTCTATATGTGCTTGCCCTTTCAAGCGCAATGTAAGCTAATGTGTGTATATACTTATACACTATATATTTTAAGAAGTAAAAGCAGTTCTTCTAATATTTAATGCTTATTCAAGTCTAGAAATATATTTCAAATGAGTAACCCTTATCCAGGTTGATACATTCAGATAAATATAAGCAATACATCTAGTAAATAATATTAGAAATATATATAGCACCCTTCATAAGTCATCCTTCTTCAGCCTTACTATCTAATGAAGCAGAGGAATCCCACCCTGTTTATTTTGGAGCGTGTAACCTACCCTAAACTGTATGCGAGTATCCACTTGGAAAACACACGCGCTTACACTACAAGCAATACAACTGCTAAGTATTACTCGTCCGTCCAATGAAGAGCGAGCGAATCCAGCTGGGCTTGTTTATTTTTGCAAGGAGAGAAGCACAGAAAATAGAGGCGCTAGACTAGCAACTGGTCGCCTGCCCCCACGGCCATCTATCTATCTAGACAGACAAACAGACAGGCACAGACACCTGCTCCTGATAGGGGTCACTTTTGGGTCTCCTTTCCAACCCCTGCCACCCCCACCTTCCACCTCCCCCCTATCAACCCTTTAGTAGTGTAGCTGCCTGGTGATCTCTCGGAGAGCCTTATAAGGACCGGCGTTTTTTATCAGTAGATTTATTTGTTTATGCGTAATATTTATATTTGGGTTTATTATGCCGTTTTATTTATTCATTTATAAATTTATTTTATTGGTAGTGAATGTTTGTCCGTATTCATTTATCATTTTTGAATAGGTTTTTATTAAAGGAAAAATATGCGCGTGAGCATAATTATTTTGTTTATTTACTTTCATATTTTTTTATTCTTCGTTTTATTTGTCGGTTGTTGTGAGATGGCGCTTTAGTGTTTTGCCTGGTTTGTTTTTATCCACTCTCCTACGGCAGCCACATCCATTGCCGCTTATAAGGAAAGACAATTTTCTTTCCTCATATATCAGCGAGTCCTAAATGTCTTTCATTGGACCTTAGTCCTCCTTCATGCTGTACTTTTACTTTTAGTTAAAATTTTTTCCACGTAGTTTTTATTACTTGTTCGTGTTTTCATTATCATTCTTTAAATATTTATTCGGTATTGCTCCACAACGAGTTTCTTCTTACCTGCTTTGGTTCTTATTGAAATGTTTTACTTGGAAGTTATCTTGCTCGTTCCAGATTGCAATCAGGCTTGCAATGAGACTTGGCAATTTGTGCGTAGGTCGAACTGAGAACGTGTTGATCGCGGAGAGATTATTGCAGCGAGACTTGCAAAATACTCGAGAGTCTAGCAGCTACTGGACGTGTTGAATTCGCCTGATTGGATGTCTGCAAAAAAAGAAGAAGAAGCACAGACGCGTAAACAAGTGCATATATAATCCGTTTGTATGCAGCCGCAGATACTATATATATATATATATATATATATATATATATATATATATATATATATATATATATATATATATATATGATTATATATGTATATATATATATATATATATGATGTTCATGTGTGTTCATGCATGTATATATATATATATATATATATATATATATACATACATACATATATACATATATAATACATACGTACATAGGCTGTATGTATCCACCTCATCAGCAGCAAAATTAGGATGGCAGCATATCATGACGATCGTCTCCTTCGCCATTATCTGTTAACTATATCTCACAGCTGAAGAAGGGCGTCTGAGGGATGAATTCATTTTGAATTCTCAGTGCCTTCACAGGCGAGTCCTTCACTTTCATTGCCAAAGGCTGCGGTTCATTAGCGCTTGATCCGCCCAGATGTTTTTCCCTGGTTGTTTGATGCTGGTCCTGTCTGGTTCGGGTTTTTTTTTTGTTTTTCTTGAGTAAGTCGTTCTAACTGCTGCTGCTGGTTTAATTGTGTGCGGGTAAAGGTGACTATAATATATCTGTGTATATGTCTATGTATGTATGTATGTGTGTATGCATGTATGTATATATATATATATATATATATATATATATATATATATAGAGAGAGAGAGAGAGAGAGAGAGAGAGAGAGAGATATACATGCATTCATAGAAATACATATATATATATATATATATATATATATATATATAAAATGTATGTATGTATTATACAAATATATGTTTCTCTCTCTCTCTCTCTCTCTCTGTATATATATATATATATATATATATATATATATATATATATTTATATGTAAATATATGTATCTAAATAATTATATATATATATATATATATATATATATATATATATATATATATATATTTATATTATATATAAGTATATTATATACTGTATACATATTAGGTCACAAATATCACTTGATATCGAATTCGGTATAGCTTGAGAATAAGTTCATCTGGCCCGGCCATGATTTGAACCTGGGACTTTCGTTTAGAGGTTGAGAGGCAATAGGCGTCCGCATTCGGCTATAATTTACAGTCAAATCTCTTTGGAAGTAAGTTTTCCTAAGGCATAACGAATCGATATTCATATATATGTTTGTGTGTCTTAATACGAGGAGATTCTTATGAATTTCTCAAATATTGTTGCTTAATTATTATTTTCGCAATGTTATGCTTTTTTTAAAATGTGTACTGCTATATTCGTTTCCTTCGATAAAACAGCAAGGCTACTAAATTTTTCTTTGCATTCTTCGAGTTGTGAAATCTCCACACACGCTCAAGAATTTATGTTTGTCGAAAAATATGATAATTGCGTTTTGCCTGAAAAGCATCAGCGTTGCATGAATGATTACTGACAAAGATAAGGAAAGCTTAATAACCATTATTATTATTATTCTATTTTTTGTGTAATATGAAGATGAAATTCTGCCTGACCAACTTGCAGAAATTTTTGTTCAGCTCTTGTTAGTGATTTTGTAACTCCTGAAATTTTGCATACCGTTTCGTATAATATATATATACATATATATATATATATATATATATATATATATATATATATATATATATATATATATATATATATATATATATATATATATATATATATATATATATATATATATATATGTGTGTGTTTGTGTGTATATATATATGTGTGAATATATATATATATATATATATATATATATATATATATATATATATATATATATTTACATATATATAAATATATATATATACCTATAATATATTTATATATATATGTATATATGTATAAATGTATATATACATATACATTCACACATATACATACATACATACATACATTCATACATATTTACTGTAATGTGCCATTGCTTGTGGAGCACTGCTATAAAACTATCAAGGCTGTACCGTAACATTCAAAGCGTAGAGGATGCCTAATAGATTAAAAGTTGATTGCCAGCGAAACAGAGACAAGGAAAGTGAGAAGCCGAGATTTCAAAGAGAAGCCGAGTTAACAGGAGTAAAAGATCAGCGAGGAGTTGTTCAACCACGATTTGATGTTGGTGATTGAAGAGGCGATACCGAGGCTACATGACAAGTGCTTGGCCCGCTCAGATGGATTGTCGTCTCCAGATGCTGCGAAGATACGTGCACACACACATGCATTCTTAGTCACACTCACATAGTCATACATACAGACACAATACATACACACACACACTCACACACGTGTAAATATAATCTTGATACACGCTTGAATGTATATATATATATATATATATATATATATATATATATATATATATATATATATATATATATATATATATATATAATGTGTGTGTGTTAGTAGAATATATACATATGCAAACAAGTATATATATATATAATATGTATATATATATATATATATATATATATATATATATATATATATATATATATATATATTTTTATATGTAGAGATAAGAGAGATATTAGCAACGACGTCTTCCATTGTATAAAAAGACTTTGATATTAGAGTAAAATTTTCGTATATCGCACTAGCATTTGCTCAGCTTATTATCAGCCATCTCGAATTTCTCTTATTTTCCATGTGCCGCTCTTACGTGTTTCTTTTTTCATACAGAGCGTCATATGCAGATAATTTTGCAACTCTTCTTCTTCTTCTTCTTCTTCTTCTTCTTCTTCTTCTTCTTCTTCTTCTTCTTCTTCTTCTTCTTCTTCTTTCTCTCTTTATTATTATTGTTACATTTTTGCATTGATATGGCATATTAAAAACTATGACTTTTAATCTAATTGATGATATATAATCCGTTTTCACCTTACCCTGTTATTTTCGATTGTAGAATAATATCCTTGCCTAAAACATGATAGAGCCTCCATCATCTCATCTAAAATATTTACTCTCATCCTAATAATTTTCACACACAGAAGATGCTATCAGCATTCGCGCTCATGAATTTAATCCGCCTCCGAATACAGAGTATATTTATCCCTTAGGCCTATATATTTTATTTCAATATTTATCGCAGAATCTCTCATATAATCTATATATAGAAACCTGTTCTCGATATCGGGAGTGATCTTTGATATAAGGGACTTCCTAATTTGCTCCATTTGAAATTTCAATCGCCGGGAACTGGTCCACAGATCACGAGTCTCTTTTCACGGGGCGTAACAAGCCTGTTTGTTATGTATCCAGGGTTACGTGCTACTGAGAAACCGATGGGAAGGAAGGCTTAGTCTCATATATATATATATATATATATATATATATATATATATATATATATATATATATATATATATATATATATATCTGTGTGTGTGTGTATCACTCAAATGATTTGCCCCTGTACAGGGGTTAAGCTGTTGAATTAATAACCACACACACACACATATATATTATATGTATATATATCATATGTGTATGGTGTATATTTGTGTGCGTGTGTGTGTGTGTACGTTTGTAAGATTGAGCTCTATCTATTTATTTATGCAGTCCTCGTAAATCATAAAAGATCAGCAGACAACATTGTTGGCTTAATGAACTTTGTGTTCCTCTTCCTCTCGTCATTTTCTGATCAGAACCGATAATCGGTATGCTTCGAATCTCCCGTGGGGTTCTCTCTGCAGGCCACTTCCTAGAACCTCGCTGTCTTTTTTTTTTATGTCTCATTGCAGTTTGAGTTTGCTAGGATTCGTGTGCCTCTAGTTTTAAATCGTTTTTTGAGTTTTTTTGTTGTTGTGGCTAAGGTGAAAAGTATTTCTTTGATTGCATGGATTTAAGAGCTTTTTGTTTTAATTTTTACGTTGTAGTGGTGTAAGATAGATAAATGAAAGCTTAAATGCCTTGTTTATTTTACTTTTTAAAGGCGTAAGAGAAATAGATAAACAGGTAAAAGGTTTCAACTATTTTTCCGGAATTGTAGAGGTATAAGATAGACAGAGATGCAATCCTCAAATAATGCCTGAATTTAATATGATATAATTTAATATGCAATATCTAATTCCCATTATATTTCGAATGGTCTCTCTCCTCTCTGCAAGACAGGTTCGATGAATTCATACGAAGATTATTATGACTTCTTTCCGAAATAACCATTTTATTGCACCCAACCAGACGGATGTAATTAGAAAACTGTCAAACAAGCCTTCGTGTTATCATAGTTTTTTTTTTCTTGTAAAGGTTGAGAACAAGAGAGAGAATTTCTTTGATCGTTTGAAGATCGTATGAATGGGAGACCATACTGCTTTCAGTTATTTGACGGAATAAATTTAGCCTATTACTCATTACTCCCTCTTGTCATGTTTTCGTCTCATCTTTTCTCTCTCTCTCTCTCTCTCTCTCTCTCTCTCTCTCTCTCTCTCTCTCTCTCTCTCTCTCTCTCTCTTCCCGCCCCTATTAGCTGCGATCCACAACAGTAGACCAACATGCGAATACTTAATTCACCTCCTGTCAGCAGAGGCATACTAGATTTTTAGTTAACTTTCCCATATCGTTCCCGCCTTGTTCTGTCCTGGATCTCACGTTAGTCAAGCAGTTGTTTGCGCTACTTGGCGAGAGAGAGAGAGAGAGAGAGAGAGAGAGAGAGAGAGAGAGAGTATACAGTTAAAATAAACAAAAGTATATACGTAATATTCTGTGAAAATAAGAATAAGATGTGTATGCAAGTGCGTGAAGAGAGAGAGAGAGAGAGAGAGAGAGAGAGAGAGAGAGAGAGAGAGAGAGAGAGAGAGAGAGAGAGAGAGAGAATCTTCAGTTAAAATAGAACAAATATGCACGTAAGATTCAGGGAAAGCAAGAACAATATGTGCTTGTAAGTGCGTGATGATGGGAAGAGAGAGAGAGAGAGAGAGAGAGAGAGAGAGAGAGAGAGAGAGAGAGGTGTGACTTCCGTACAAGACTTGACGTCAGGTCTCCCCAAATGCTATTTTATGTCTCCCGAATCTTTTGTTGCAAGTGTTGAGGAAGGCATTTTACACTTTGTAGTCAGAATATCCTCTGTGAACGAAATGACTCTCGCTGCTTCTTTTACTGTCTTCCTTTTACAGCGCGCCCTCTGCCTGAAATCTATTTTTTTACGGCCTTTCTTTTACGGTAAGAGGGGCTTTTACAAGTCGCCATCATTGAGGGGAGAAAAGGTCGGCGTACAGAATGTTTTGAGAACGGACAATAGGATCAAATGAGTGTTCTTGGTGGGTATTGAAAGCCGCACGAGATTGTGGTCATTCGGCGTGCCATTGCTGCCCTGCCCCCAAGGCTCCCACCCCCCGCGGTGTGTCGACTGTAACGCCTTGTATGGGCATCGCCCTCGGTGCCCGAAAGAACACTCGTCAGGACGTCTCGTGGGTCTCTTTTTGTGACCGCAATGACCCCACAATGACCCCGTTTCGCGTTTTCCGCCGTATTGATAGGGGTGTACACACCCCGGCGCCCTTGCGAACTTTACGCCTCGGAACAATGGATAATTAAAATTACGGCGTGGTTTAAAAGACATCGAGTAGGCCATTTCTTCTCTTGGAATTCGATAGGTTATCACCGAATGGCGGAAGGTGTATTACTGTAGGTGGTAAGGGCATCGATTCGCCCGCCATTGTGGAAGGTGTGGGTATTTGCGGGCATTTTGCGGAGGGGTTTTGTTGTGGGACCTGGCGTTTTAAGAGAGATTTCGCCTGTGTGGCTCGGTCACTTTTAGGGGATCTCAGGTTTTATGAAGAAGAAGCTCAAAGAAGGTGTGGTGTGTAGAGGAGGAGGAGGAGGAGGAGGAGGAGGAGGAGGAGGAGGAGGAGAAAGGAGGCGGAATATGCGGAGATAGTAGAGATTGGCAGGAAGGAGACGAGTAGGAGGAGGAAAGTGAATTTTCGCAACTAATTATTTTGGATCTTATTATTTTGTGCAATTATATATGCAGCCTGTTTGGATTTTAAATACTTAATTTTCAATAAAATATCCGATGCTAATGCATCGATCCATAATTAGCAAGGAAAATTTATGCCCTGTCTGTAGTAATCAATTTCTTTCGTTAACGGGGAGAAAAAGTGGCCCGCTAGAAAGTACAAAAAGCTGTCTGGAGAACCAACGCTATTGGCTATTTATGCAATCATGAGAATTTCTGAAGACTAACGGTTTTGGGGGATTTAGTTGAAAAAATTTTAATTCAATCTAGGTTTCATTCTAGATCATGCCTAAAGGTTAAGCACACAGGATTGATCACGACAAAGGAATTCTACGTTTTTAGCTATTGAGACCGATGGCTTGGCAACCATGTGTCCTTATCTTGCGTTGTCTATATAGAATCAAGAAAAATGTTTATATGGTCGGTGGTTGTGAGTATAAACAAGGCTCAACTTGAAGGAAATTGTTCAAGGATGTAAGTCCGGGCAAGTCCAACCAAACTGACAAATACCTTTCCACCCAGAGCAAATATATAGTGTAAGGGCACTTGGGGTTTTGTCTGGGGTTACGGCGCAGACCCTAAATTCTTCTGGATATGCTCGTGGCCCGTCACCCCCTCTAGCCTGGGCAGTGCCCTGTCAACCTGACCGCCAGGCGTAAGTCTTCGTGCGGTTCCATATATACGGGTTGAAATTTTACGGCAGGTTGGACCCCACGGTCTTTTTATCAGATGTGTTGAAAAAATGGCTGCTGCGGTCCCGAGTAGCCCTGCTTTTGGCCCGAATGAGAGGAGGTGCTCAATCTCGGAGCTAATCTGACGCCATTTATTCTCTGGAGCAGCTGGATAGTAAAACTGGTAATTAGAAGCTTAGATAAAGAGATAGAGCCCCTTTTATGTGGGTTTATGGTGCACTATAGAATTATGCAAAGCAAATAGCTTTTTAGAGAGAGAGAGAGAGAGAGAGAGAGAGAGAGAGAGAGAGAGAGAACTAGTCATTGTATGTGTTCACTAAGCCATGACATCAGTATATGCTGCAACTGATGCAAGTGTACGCTAAATCAGGCTTGGAACTGAGATGAATTAGTTGAACAGTAGGCAGGAAAGATTTCTAGAACAGATCGGAGGACTGTAGAGGAATAGTAGAAGTAGTACTGGCAAATTAATTCTAATCTAATTTTTTCCCAGCCACTTTCACCAGAACTAACGAATATATGGGATGCTACTCTTGGAGACAGAATTATGAGGAAATATATAAAATGAGTTAGTTATTAGGACACACAAAATCAAATTTCTATTATCTAATAGAATATTACAATTGCAGACTGATTTCTGTTTTATAAAACCAAGTAGAAATGTCCCAAAAGGGACTGCTATCATATTATATACTAATAACATTAAGTAACTCAAACGGTGTAAGAAAATATTTGAACTTTTTAATACCACATCAGAATGCTGTAAATATTATTTTACAGGGACACTTAGTTGTATAATGGTTCTAGTATTGAGAATGAAAATCAGTAGTCTGTATCTCTATGTACAGATGTGTATGGCTCCATATGAAGTATTGAAAAACATTTTTAGATAAAGGGGATTACCCGTGGATAAAATAATAGGGAATTAGTTGTCAGTAATAGTGCAATATAATTTTTCTTGCAGATGTCACTTGAAATTGTTGTTTCTTTCAAAATTGCTGGGACGACCGAGATATTGTAAAGTAAAGTACTATGCTAAAATAGATAAATTTGTTCTCCGCCCTAAATTTAGTGAGGTTTTTATCGAAAGAACTTTGGCTAAAATCAAGATGGGAAAGTATAAACTACAAAAGCATGTCATCGTGATTGTACTTATTCTGCTCTAAAATGTAGCAACGTTGCTGTGGATAACTGAAAGGAGACTCGTGGAGCTTTGAAGAGTGTTTGAGTAAATTGTTGTAAGTATTGGAATTAATTAATTAATTGATAATTTTTAAATTTTTTATACCTTTTTTAATTTTGATGGAATATCCTAGGTCAAGCAAACAAAATATTGATCTCTCCTTAATTGTTTCTCTTTTAGTCTTTTTCCTTCACACAAAACCATCCTCTCCATGTTCCTCGTCCTTTTTTTTTCTTTGCCCAAAACTTCCCCTCCAAGTGCCATCACCCTTTTATATCCTTCCCTCATCCGCCATCTTGCTTATCTGGAGTCATCTTGAAGGGGGTAGTTTGTGGACAATCATTCCCTGACAAGTAACCCAGTAATATTTTAGTGGCCAAGATTAGAGTTCAAGACAAGGTTTTTACTGGGGCTCTATAGGATGTAGGGAGACGGAGGGACGTGGGTGGTGGGCGTGACGGGTGGGGGTGGGGATTGTTACAGGACGCCTCAAGTGTTCACAAGGTGTCCGTACCATCAGATAAGTGTCAAGTAATCGAAGGTTTCTCCGTGCGCGCGCTCTCTTCCTCTTTGCCTGACCACCCGGGTTGAGAGAGAGCCTACATGATTCTAAGTCATGCTACATGAGACTAGGCCTTGCGTCATGTGTCATTGTTGCCCATTCTTCTCAGATGCAACATGATCACTGTTTGCAGTGTTGTATAACTTATTTTTGTAGATACAAGTAGGTATGTGCTTCCGAAATTCTGTAACAAGTTGTGATGCTTAAGCCTAGGTCATTCCCCAATATTGCTTATCTACTTGAGTCTTAGATGTAATAAAAGTACTGCTTGCAAGTGTGTGTGTCTCGCACCTGAAGGGTCAGGCGAGCATGTGCTTGTGTAATGCTTTCAAAACCATAAATCGATCGCTTTAGCCTTTTGAATTGGCCACCCTGGGTGAAGGGCCTTTGTTATGGTGACGTATTCCTCCGACCACAAGATTCGTGTTTTCTTCGCGCTGGTTTAACAATACAGGTGGGGAGCCTCTGGTGGTCTTTGCTAATATGGGAAGGTTTGTTTCTGAGAATCGTTCGCCGGTGCTTGCTTTTGTATCTTCCAGTACAAAATACATGTAATGGATATTAATGCGAACAAGGTTCCGAGAGGCCACACTACCCCTATGAACGCCGAATACCATTGACTTCATTCTTTTCTGAATGATTTCGCCATTGCTGTCTTTCTGAGCGCGCATTTATTTATTAGTTGAATCATCTCTGTAGCCTTTTCCCGATTTTATTTTACTTTTAGTCTTCTGTCTTTCACGCATGGGAATTCAGATCTGTGGCAGATTATCCAGTAAATTAATGACTTCTTATTCTGATCCACATGGATGTGTAAATATTTTGCTTAATCATGATAAAGATAATGATCCTTAGCATAATGATAGCCTGTACATAGAGGCACTTTCAAAGAAAAGGTTGTAGCTGTCAAAAGAACCTTCCCTTTAGGCCGTAAGGTAGACATACCCAAGAATAGATAGCTCGTCAGATGGCCCAAGTTCTTCCCACGGGTGTTTTTAAGGCGGAGAAGATTGGGTCAATATTTCAAAGACCCCAGAATGATAATAAGGAAGTGACTCAATGGTGGGTTGGCCCGAATTGGGGTATTTTGAATGGCTAACTTTGATTCTCTCGCGATACGAGGGAAGACAA
>NC_089758.1:13294233-13301733 GCF_040412425.1 Macrobrachium rosenbergii
TTATCGCTCTCGTTTGTCCTCTTTTAATTTTCTGTGAAAGAAAACTTTTGTGCCCGCTTTGTCTGTCCGTCCGCACTTTTTCTGTTCGTCCTCAGATCTTAAAACTACAGAGGCTAGAGGGCTGCAAATTGGTAAGTTGATCATCCACCCTCCAATCATCAGACATACAAAATTGCAGCCCTCTAGCTTTAGTAGGTTTTATTTTATTTAAGGTTAAAGTTAGCCGTAATCGTGCTTCTGGCAACGATATATGACAGGCCACCACCGGGCCGTGGTTAAAGTATCATGGGCCGCGGCTCATAGAGCGTTATATCGAGGCAACGGAAAGATAGATTTTCGATGGCCTTGATTATACGTTGTACAGAAAACTCGATTGCACCGAAGAAAGTTCGACGCATATTTTACTTGTTTCTCCCTCTCTCCCTCTCTCCCCCTAGCTATGACCAACAGCAATCGACTAATACCTAGGTACCTTCAGTGCCTACCTCAACGTAAGCATGCTGGATTTTGAAGGATGCGACTCAACAGTGTTGTTTTTTTTAAAGGTTACAGTATGTAGAACCATCACGTTCTTTAAAGGGTGAAGATAAAATAAGGCCCTTGACTTGTGTTAAATCTTCGTATATATGTTAAAATTACATTTCAAATCCTTAGGCTCTGCGAGGAGTTCTGCCCTCATTTTATTGTCTAATTTCATTCCCTCTGATGATGAGGACAGTAATCTTCATAAATCTTAAGGATCTCAAGTGTGTTTTTAACACTGTGCCAAAAATTATATACAAGACAAGTGTCTGATTTTATCCCCAATGTTCTTTTTCTCTCCCGATCTCGGAATCGAACCCAGGTTCCATGAAAGTGTAGCCAAACGTTTTATAATAGCGCCGAGAGAGAGAGAGAGAGAGAGAGAGAGAGAGAGAGAGAGAGAGAGAGAGAGAGAGAGAGAGAGAGAGAGGCTGAATTTTGAATTGTCAGAGAGAGAGAGAGGCTGAATATTGAATTGTCAGAGAGAGCGAGAGAGAGCTGAATATTGAATTGTCAGAGAGAGAGAGAGAGAGAGAGAGAGAGAGAGAGAGAGAGGCTGAATATTGAGTTGTCAGAGAGAGAGAGAGAGAGAGAGAGAGAGAGAGAGAGAGAGAGAGAGAATTCTGGCATTCTCCCCAAATTATTTAAGTTTGAGAGAGAGAGAGAGAGAGAGAGAGAGAGAGAGAGAGAGAGAGAGAGAGAGAGAGAGATAAGAGAAGAGGGGCCGGGTTAAAAAAAAAAAAAAAGATTCAAGTGCGTAGTTAATTGAGACGTCTTTTTGGACCAGGCGAAGGTGCAGCCAGGGTCACATAATTTGAGATGATGTTTTTATTGACTCTCATCCCCCCTGTGTATATATTTTTTAACTTACGACCTTGATCTCGGTGTTCATCCCCGGCAGGATTTAGAGGAAAGGATACGGGAGACGCCCTTGGTCTCCTGACAGGGATCTTGAAAAGGGTTAAAGAAAAAGGATAAAGGAAATTATTTAAGGGTTGTATGCATCCTTGGTTGTGTTTTGGTTAGTTATTTGCGTGTGATTTATTTTTCGTTCTCTTTTAGCTGTTTTTGTTCATCTTCACTAATAGGCGTTCTGTTCCATGGAAGCTTAATTAGAGTTTCATAAGTAGGCTATATCTGCAAATAATGAGCATTACCCTTGTTTCTAGTACATCTATGAATAATGATAATGATTAATAATGCCAAGAAAAATAATACGAAGAAGAAGGAAAACAGAATAATTCTTGCAAAATTGTAAAAAATCGTTTCAGTTTTATCTTGTGATCGTTCTGGAGAAAATGCATCTTCTTTGGGGTCTTGTTCAGACAAAAAATATTCAGAAAACTTTGCAAAATGCAAAGGATAAATTTATGTTGTCGGTCTTTCATGCAGTGACCCGTGACCCCGGGTTGCCAAGTATTAAATAACCCTATTCATGGCAGGTTTGGCTTTGCTGAACTCGCTCTGCGGTATCACTTGGATTTAGTTCGGTTAGTTATTGGCGTGTTGTTTTTTTTAAATAATTTACTTATTTATGTATTTTTTTATGTAGGTTCTCGTGGTTCTTCCACTTTATTTATTGATTTGTTGCCTTTCTTCATGTAGATTTTCAAGTGCTTTTTTTTTTTTACCTTTATTACGTTTTATTTTTTAAGATTCATACTTTCTTTGATATGACATATGGTCCCGTCTGCGTACGTGTATGTTTATTAATTTTTAATATATACTGCATACATGCATATACATACACAAACAGAACGGTGGCCAGACAGATACTGTACACACACACACACACACACACACACACACACACACACACACACACACACACATATATATATATATATATATATATATATATATATATATATATATATATATATATATATATATATATATATATATATATATAGCCTGCTAGTAAAGGACCATGTGTCGAAAGGTCTAGCAACCAGTCAGTTGTTGCACTTTCCTTCGTGGCATTTGCCTTTATTTATACATTCATCACGTTCCATATCTTTGTGATTCAGTTATATATATATATATATATATATATATATATATATATATATATATATATATATATATATATATATATATACTATATATACATATATATATACTGTATATATATGTGTGTTATATTTACATGTATGCATATATATATATATATATGTATGTATGCATGTATGTACTATATACATACACACAAAAAGAATCCACTCATCCATGTAGTATATACATAAATTAGAACTATAATAAAAAGCATTATTACTTTGGACCTAGCATAAATCTGTATTAAATGCATTCTTTCTCTCTCTCTCTCTTTCTCGTTTTCTGTGATATACTTTGTTCTCTTTATCCACACATCTTGGTTGGTGCCATATATTTAACTTTCTCTTGCCATTTAACCCTTCATTTGCAATTTTCTCTCTATTCACATTTCTTGCCCCGTGCTATTCAATATTGCGATTGCAGTTTTCCCTTCCATTCTTTCTCATCTTTCATTTCTGGGTCTTTATTTATTTCCTGTGAAAGTTATCCCCCTCCTAATGGCACTAAAGAATTATTAGGGTTGAACCCCTTTGCTATTAAGCAATGTTCCGTGACATGACTTGGCACTTTTCGATAAAGAATATTAATGACTGTTCATCTCTTTGCTCTCTTAGTTTTGTGGGGTTTCTCTTCTTTCTTCTTTTGAATTGTATTCAGATTTCTTAAAATTCAGTTTTATTCATTGTTAGTACACACATACACACTATATATATATATATATATATATATATATATATATATATATATATATATATATATTATATATATATATATATACATATATACTGTATATATATATATTTATATGTTTATGTTTATATATATATATATATATATATATATATATATATATATATATATATATATATATATATATATTATATTGTTTATATACGTGTGTATGCGTATATAGAAGAATCGCAAAACTTGCGCTTGATATCGAAATTGCAGGTTCGCCACAAAGACTTGAAATTAAAAAAAAAACCACCGTAGCGAATGTGTTCGTGTAATTGAGAACATGAAAAAGAATTTTGGGGTTAATAAAATGTTTTTCAACCGGGATGTGAATGCAGAGAGAGAGAGAGAGAGAGAGAGAGAGAGAGAGAGAGAGAGAGAGAGAGAGAGAGAGAGAGAGAGAAAGAAGTTAATAAAAAAATGGATTTCAAAATAAGAGCAAATAGAGGAGATATGCTGTCTGATATGAATACAGCCCTGTGTCGATGACGTGAGCATTTTGAGAACTGTTAAATATACAGGATAGTAGATGGGAAGAAAGTGAATGACTTAAGAATCGAAAGGGTTAGTGTACTGTATGTTTGAGGGCGTAAGTAGGGCAATTAATATGTTGGAAACTGGAAGGGCACCAGTTGATGGGATTACAATTCAGACGCTGAGGTGAGGTGATGATAGTGTGATTGTATGAATTGATGATGTATAGATTTTAGGCATACATGCCAAGCACTGGGGCAACTAAGGCCGTTCAGCGCTGAAACGGAAATTGACAGTGAAAGGTTTTAACGGTGTAACGGGAGGAAAACCTCGCTATGAATCAGTTGTTAGGAGAGGGTGGGCAGTAAGATGGAAGAAAGAGAATATGGACGGAGGTACAGTAAAAGGAATGAAAGAGGTTGCATCTAGGGAGTGTGATTGTATAACGGCAACGGTGATAAGAGCCAACTGGGACACTTTACGGCCATAACTCTACTAAGCATACCGGAGAAGATGTCCGGTAGGATTTTGATCAAGAAAGTAAGACAGATGCCAGAAGGCTTGATCAGGGAAGAACAGTTTGGGGTTAGACAAGGAAAAGCATCCGGGAATCAAGTGTTTATTAAAAAAAAGACAGACTTGCAAGTAGATTGAAAATAAAGAGGAAAAGCTTATGATAAAATGGCAGAGGCAATGCGGAGGGTATTGAGAATGCATGGTATAGCAGGTAATCTGTCGTTAGCAGTTACAATTTCTTGTAATGGAATTGAAGCGTACATTACTATGTGTAAAACAAGCAGTTTGATGTAAATGCAAGTCTGAAACAAGGGTGGGTTATGTCTCCTTTGCTATTCAGTATCTTTATGGGTGGAGTATTGAGAGAAAATGGAGATTAAACGTTAGATGTAGTTGCAAAATTTTGAGATAAGAAAAGTCGTGATTAGGGTGTAGATTGGTTATTGTTTCCTGATGACAATCTACTGATTAAGGATAATGAAAAAAAAATGTTTACAAGAGGGTTTATGGGTCTAAATATCAAATAAAAAAGGGAGGTGAGTCACAGAATAAGTGAAGCAAGAAAGGTAGCGGGTTGTGTGCAAAGGAGCAAAGGGCCTTTGATGAGACTTGAATTGGCTATGGAAGGCAGTGCATGAAGCCATTGTTGAGCCAGCTCTCATTTATGGAAGTGAAGTGTGGATGTTGAATGTGAATGAAAGAAAAAAGGTCGAAGCTGTTGAAATGAATTATTTGTGTAGTATATGTGCAAAAGGAGAGTTGAAATGGAGAAAAATGTGGAGATAGGTAGAAATGGGTGGATCAGTATTTTTAGATGTTTGCTCATATGAAAAGAATAGATGACTCTAGGCTAGTGAAAAGAATGCACTGTCAGAAGTGTTCTAGGGAAGGGGAAGAGGAAGACCTGGAAAGGGGTTTGATAGGCTGTGTGAAAGAATATTAGAAAGGAAGGTCTTTAATATCCAAGAAGTGGGAGAGGCTTGCAAGAGAGCGGGGATTGGTTCAGCGGGAATAGGGAATGTACGATGTGCTGGGGATGAACCGTACAGTATGTGTAGATGTATGAAGCAACAGACGAGGAAGTTTTAAATATAGTGGGTTCATCCACGCTTCAGCAGTTAAAGTTGCAGTGACCATTGCGTTGTCTTATCCAAGGTCCCGTAAGTATATTTAAAGGACCTTGGTCTTATTTTTGGAGAAACCCTCTGTTAGGGGAATCAAATTAATGTCGAAAAAATAATAATTTTGGTGTTTTCATGAAAGGCACAGAAGAGGCAACAGTCTATGCTAAATGAAAGTTGGAGGTATGGGGTAGCAACCATGCCCTGAACTCCTAGCTAAATGATCGGACGGTAACACCTGGACCCCCACCTAAGGAGGTCTATATATATATATATATATATATATATATATATATATATATATATATGTGTGTGTGTGTGTGTGTGTGTGTGTGTGTGTGTGTGTGTGTTGGTAAAATAAAAGGAATTCGTATGTTTAATTTTTGTGTAAAACAAAAGTCTACGGGTAACGAACTTTGGGCTTAGACTTGAGGCCGTCCAGCCCAGGGCTTCTCTTCTACAGAAAAGCCTTGAAAACACATTTTTTTTGGTGTCTTGTCTTTGCTTCATTTTCATGTGAGGTGTCCTATCTCTCTACGCATTTGACCTTTCCTTCATCTGCCGTCAGCTCAGTGTCAAGTACCCAAGTCTCACGATATTTGGTTTCTATGTCTCTGACCTTTTCGCCAAAAAATCTCATCCCCAGGCTCTTGACCTTTCGTTGCCCTGCCTTCCGTCAGATGACCTTCCGATTCATTTCCTGATAGTGTCGGTTTCCGTAGGTCACGTGACTTCTGGTTACTATATCAGTGATCTCTTTCCCTCCTGCTCTTCAGAAGTTTTTTTTTCTGTTTTTTACGGGATCCTAGGCCGTCGAGCCTTTTCTTACGACTTTTTACAAAAAACTCAACTGCAGGTGTTTTAATAAGATGGCCTGACTCTTTGCTGTTAAGTGGCCATGGAGGAATGATCTAGAATTACGTCCTTAGCTTTTCCACAAATAATTCATCATGACGACATCTTTCTCCTCTTTCTTAATATTTTTCTGTGTGGATATAAGATATCGTCATATTTACACAGCATCCCTCAGTCGTCTCATGTGAGCTTCTACCACTTTTCATCTAGTTCATTTTTGTTGATGTTGTCTGACCAACTTTTGTTTTTTGTTATTTTTCCTGGAAAGGAGGAGGAGGAGGAGGAGGAGGAGGAGGCAGATGATGTTTGTGACTGGGCGGGAATGCCTGTAGGAGAAGATGAATTGTGAAAACTGTTGTGGGAATCTCTACTCCCTCCCCAACCTATCACCATGATCATCATCGTGGTCTGTTTGTTCAAGATGAGATTGGATGCTTGCGACGATGGAAGCCTAGGCTCTGTGATATTACCGAATATAATTTTTTCGAACTTATTTTTCGTCCCTTTTTATTTACAGTGGCTCATTTTACCATTTACTTCGAGAGGTCATTCTATATACATAGCAGAGAAGAGGCAAAATAAATGTGTTTCCTGTGGGGGGAATTTTTTTTTTTGCGTGTTGAAGGGATGGGGAAGGGCAAGATTTGTTGCTGACACGAGAGGGGAGAGTTACAGATATTCTCTCTCTCTCTCTCTCTCTCTCTCTCTCTCTCTCTCTCTCTCTCTCTCTCTCTCTCTCTCTCTCTGCGTCAGTGAATTTGCTAGCTTCTGACGTGAACATAAATAAATAGACCTTCTGCTAAGCATCTGTGCGTCACTTACGCAAAGTGTACCCAGCTCAGAACTGTTTATTCTCTGTCTTTTTGACTTCCATTGAGACGTCTTGAGAACAATGGTTTGACATCGGGTCAGGGATCAAAATTCAGACCGAAATTTTACGAATCAGCCCTTTCACCACCCCCTTGGCTCTTGGACCTAATTTTGTCTCATTGCATCTCACAATGGGCTAATCCGCGTCAGTTTTTCGTGCACAGCTTCAGTCCAGTCTCCCCTCGAAGTATTTCTTTCTAAAATCGAATCTGGCCTTGGTATGTCTTGTTTGTTTTAATGGCTATCGGCCATTTTTAAAGGCACATGACTTAATCTTGCGATTATCACTTCTCATTTATCCGATTCTTGGTCTGGCATGTAACTCTCTACCATTTCGTGGCTGCTGTTTAAC
>NC_089758.1:13306733-13311733 GCF_040412425.1 Macrobrachium rosenbergii
CATTTTTACCTTCGCGAATATTAGTCCTTGCGAGATTTTTCTCTTATTTATATATTTTTCCACGTTAAGTACGTTTCCTAAGATTTTTTTTTAGAGGCTGTTTTCCTCAAAAGATAATATGTGCATCCTTGTCAGGTGTAGCCCAGTAGTAATTTCTTCACATCATACGTTGAACTCCATAAAATCATTCCTCGAAATATTTTCCATATCAGAAATATATTTAGTAAGAAATTTATTCCTTGCAGGATATATTCCACAAGAAATTCATTCCCTATAGGCTTTATGCCACCAGATTTTTTCCTCCTTATCAGGTTTCTTCTCCGTCATCCCATTTACTGCCGCCCCTCCTTGTCTAATATCCTTCATATGTTTATTCCCCATGTCAGCTCAGGGGTCCCTCAGGGACCCATACTTCACCCTTTATTATCCTCTGAGGTCTCGTGCCATTTGGCATCCTCCTCTCCACTTTTGGGCATGATGCCCTTACCCTCCCGTATCACTTATCCCGTAGCATCCTCAATGTGGTGTTCGTCTCTGTGACCAGTGTGCTCATTTCGGCGTGCTCTCCGACCCTGCGCCGGGGTGCATCACACGTGATCCAGCCTCACAGGTCCTTTTGTTCGTTTAGATTTTTCTGCCATTCGTTTTTTTTTATTTACCCTCGTTTCTTTTATTTGTTCAGTATTTTTTCTATCAGTTTCTTTTATTTGCAATCGATTTCTTCGGCTGTAC
Organism: Macrobrachium rosenbergii; assembly: GCF_040412425.1. Classification (NCBI taxonomy): domain Eukaryota; kingdom Metazoa; phylum Arthropoda; class Malacostraca; order Decapoda; family Palaemonidae; genus Macrobrachium; species Macrobrachium rosenbergii. The sequence continues at coordinate 13,307,466 of NC_089758.1, forward strand.
TGTTTCATTTACCGTTTACCTGATGTTCAAGGTACTAGGTTTCTTTTTATTTAGATTTTCTGTCAGAGTTTTGTACTTTTTTTTATTAAGATTTTGATTTATTTCTTATTTTTAAAGTCAAGTAGTTTTGGACAGTACGATTACATAGTTTTTTTTTTATTTATAATGTAAATTTCCTGTCAAACAGTTTTGCTTTTTATACTTTGCATTTTTTCAGTCTGTCTCATTTAATTTGTAATCGGCCTTTCCAGTCATACTTTCACGTCTATTCTTTTCACTATCCAGTCACAGTTTGTCGTTGATTACTAGTCTGCCTCCATTAAACGCATTAATGTCCAGTCACAACAAACAAACCCTCTAGGTCTCATGAATTGTCATTCGCTCTTCGCTCGCCAGACATACAAACTACCCAACGTCTTTCGCGGGTGCATACTTTAGCATTCATGATAACCCGCACAATCGACCTCTCGAGGCCTTCAACAAAACCTGTCAGGCAGTCCCTGGAACTCGAAACATAAAACGTTATGTATATCCATATATTGATATAGATAACACGTATAGTCTACGGGGATAGACTCCATTATTGCATTTTGCTTAATCACATTTTTACAAAAATATTGTGTAAATCCCCATATTAAAATTAAAATCTTTTAGCTTACCATACCCTTTTGAGTCTCTCTAACCACTCTCCGCGTGACGTAGGTGTAGCTCCGCCCACCTGCGCGTGAACAGACCTTCTCTTTCTGAGAACATGACTTTAGCATTCATGATAACCTGCGCGTTCGACCTCTTGCGGCCTTCACCAAAAGCAGGCAGGTAGTCCCTGAAACTCAAAATGAATTTTCCTCTCCCAATAGATCGGCGTTCGTTTTCCGAACTGGATGAGGAAACAAACGTCGTCTAAATGTTTCCTTAAAACCCAAATATGTCTTTTACCTTCAGCAGACAATTAGGTACCTGGTTGTGTGTCGCAGGTAGGACGCAGAGAGAAGAGAGAGAGAGAAAAGAAAAGAAAAAAAAAAACCTCGGGCGTGAGTCATCAGTACTCTGTCATTGCGTACGTATCATGTATTTTAGCATTACGTATGCCTATATATAGGACCATTAAGGGTAAAGCTAGTTGGTGAGGTATAATAGAAACTCAGAAAACATAGGAGTTACATACAAAGTACAGCTTTGAATAATGATCACACTGAGGGGACTAAAGGAAATTAAAGAAAGATAAATACAGAAAGGTAATGACAAAAATTCAGAAAAAAAAAATGCTCAAAAATAAAGAAGGAAAATAATGCCAGGCAATAAAAATATGTACAATTAGCAATGAATAATAAAACTTCTACACTGAAAGAAAGAAATAAAGAGAAACTGAGAAGAACTTACACAAGAGAGATCTTCAAAGCTAAAGGCATTACTAGGAAATAAAAAAAAAAGACGAAGGGGAACAAATTATTGGTAAATTATGAATATTATGTATTCAAAATCTACCAATAATTTGTTCCCCCTTCATCTTTTTTTAATTTCCTTGCAGTGCCTTCAGCTTTGCAGGATCTTTCTTGTGTATGTTCTTCTCAGTTGCTCTTTGTTTCTTCTGCCAGCGTAGAAGTTTTATTACTCATTGCTAATTGTATATATTTTTATTGCCTGACATTATTTTTCTTCCTTAATTTTGTGCGTTTTTTCTGAAGTTTTTGTCATTACCTTTCCGGGTTTATCTTTCTTTAATTTATTCAAAGCTGTACTTTGTATGTAACTCGTAGGTTTCATCCTTCGTCCACCACGCATTTTCTTTTGCACGTAAAGCCATAATTAGTTTTTATTATTGATCATAGTATTATTAATTGTATTACTCAGTTTGCGTCATTACTATTGCAACTACCGTTGTCACTATAATTACCTTCGTTATTACTGTAAATCAGTTGGATAGTGTGTGCGTTCCGGGAACCATTCCTTATAGATTTTGTTACTGTGTTTTTCCAGCGTTTCTTCAGCGTACTTGTACGTAACGTATATTTATATATTTATATATTCTATTTGTAACACATATAGCCTTCGGAAATAGACTCCTCGGTTAACTTTCACAACATGTCAAACAAGAAGCTTCAGAGTAGTAAAATGAACTACATGATATAAAAACGTTGCCATTGCAAAATTACTTATTTCCGTCACGTTGATGGACAGGTACACCCTTTCATTTTATGAATGCTGTATCCAATGGACCGTGCAACCAAAGTTCTTATTTAGCTCAGGCGTGAAGCAAAGCAGGAAAAGACCTATGGAGGGGGGAGGGTGGGGAGGAGGAGGAGCTGGATGGGGAAGCCTAACTCGAAAGGATGTGATAGACCTAGGCCTTGACTCCGTTTTCATCATCACCTTTTTCCTCAAATCTTTTTTTTGTTGTGCTCACAGTCCATCACTCCCGCTCTTTTTATACACCCTTTCATTTAAATTCTTTCCGTCACCCTTTTCCTTGTCGCTAGTCCTTTTTGACTCCCGCCTCCCATTGTGGGGTTGACTCTCCCGCTGTGGGTGTGTGTGTGGGTAGTCTGAGGTCGGTGCCATATTAGGACTTGCCTCTGGGTTGGCGGGAAACGGGGGGAGGGGAAGGGACCAGAGTGCCCACCTCTCCTCCGTCTTTACATATTCCTCCTTCTCATTCCGTGCTTGCTTCGTTCTGAGAATGCATTTGCATTCTGTTCTTTGTCCTTTCATTTTGTCTAAGTCCCTTCCCCCCTGGTTCTACTTTACCTGCTTCTGCCATTTTTCTTATTCCTCAGTGCATCTCTCTCTCTCTCTCTTTCTCTCTCATTCATTCATTTTGCCATGTGTTTCTTCTTCTCTCGTTCTTGCTTGCGCTTCTTGGCTTACTCTCGTCTGAAGCCATTCAACTGTAAACTATAAACTATACTTAGGGTTTTGACCTTTCGCCACTCATCTCTTTCTCCTCCTCCTCCTCCTCCTCCTCCTCTTCCACCTCCTAGCACCGTTCTTACACTACACACGCAATTTGATTTTTTTTTTTTCTTCATTCATCCCTCATGTGCACACTCCACTTGATATTTGCGTTTTATCAAGATCCTTTGTGGCAACTGATACGCTGCAAGTGGCTGTCTGCCTGTGAACGGAAAGTTCAATGCAAGCTGAAGCACTGTCTCTTCATTTGTGTTTATTTTGTCTACTGGGAAATCATTTCTTGTCATCGAGATTATTTGTTCTGGGATTTCATTGTCGCCTTTGCCCCATGTCGTCCCCAGTAGGTGAAGTTTTCTGTTTATTTAATTATTTCGTGATATCGAGTTTATTATTATGGTTTGTTTGGAAAAATTTAATTGTTTATTATGTTGTATATATGTTTGGTTCAAAACTGGAATACCCTGGCATGATCATTGATAATATTTGCTGTCATTATTGTTTCCGCAGTAGAACACAACAGAAATAATATTAAGGTTTGTTTTGAAAAATTTAATTGTTTATTATATTGTATATACGTTTGGTTGAAATCTGAAACACCCTGGCATAATCATTTTGTTGTCATTATTGTTGCTGCAGTAGAACATAAAAGAACTATTAATACGGTTTATTTTGAAAAATTTAATTGCTTATTATATTTTATATACGTTTGGTTCATACCTGAAATGCTGTGGTATAATCATTGATAACATTTTTGCTGTCCTTATTGTTGCCTCGGTAAAACATAAAAGAAATATGCACTGCATTTATAAGACCGCCTGTGGACATTTGATTTATATAATGGAATAATGGCGGTAATACGTGAAGAAACTCATAAATTCTTCCTGGTGATGCTTGCGTCATCGCTAAACAAACAACAACAGCTTTAGTATAGCCATAAAACCCAATGAATTGTTGAGGGAAGGGAGCATTTTAGATGAATTTCTGGGGAATGAGTCTGGAGAGAGGACGAAGGAACAATTTGCTCAGATTTTCAAGAATAAAGAAGCTCGGAGACATTTCAGTCTGAATGACATTGTTTCAACAACAATAATTATAACAGAAGTTTTTAACAACAATAACATTAATTACAGTACGATAGAAAGTGAGATAATACGGTAATTAAGTCTTTTCGTTACGTAAATAAAGTCTTAGTCCATTCAATTTTATATTCATAATAATTATAATAATAATAATAATAATAATAATAGTACATTTTAATGCAGCATGTGATAAAGTTATAATGAAAAATTATATTTTTCTCGCCTCCAGTATATTCCATTTTCCTTACGCAGTCCAATTAAGGACTTGCTTTGGCCCAA